>NC_142123.1:22415789-22567236 GCF_056152115.1 Neolamprologus brichardi
TTTAGTCATTAATTTGTGATTTATAGCACTATTTGGTCGGGTTCTGTTTTGTATTTTCTTCTTTTAGAGCTACAAAATTCATGCAGGTTAAAGTGTTTTTTCCACCCTGCAGTGTTCAGCTATTACAGTCAGTGGTGACGCAGCCCGAGACTCATACAGCACACTGCAGAGCCGTCACGAGACACAGCCAGAACAAAGAGCGCACACTGTCATCTAAGAGAAGAACTCAACACAGAAGCAGCCTGTTGAGGCACCAAAGTGTGACATACAATACAGCAGGACACCATGTGCTGAGACCTAACTGACTCATTTGGCTACCTTGTGGCACTAAAGGTCTCAGGTGGGACCTTGTTAGTTCACTGTTGAATATATTGCTCTTCCTTATTCTCATAAACATGAAAAGAAATGGGCACGCAGAAGTTCACAGATGAAACAGTGGTACCAGGCACTTTAATCATGTGTGTCTCCACCCTGGTTCCCCAAGCGCATAGCTACAGATTTACAAAAGCAAAAGCAAACAATCGTGGAAATATTTATTACCAAATAACTCAAATATCTTGAAAAGAAACACAAGTACAGTAAAATTGATTATTATGTTTTTTTTGCTGTGTACAGACAAGTTTATGAATACAGTGAATTACCAAAAAAAAATGTGGACCAACTTAGTCCAAGGACACCCACTACCACACATAACAGTGATGCTTCAAATGTTCCCTACAACATACAAAACCAGCGAGTATACATGAGAAGGAAGTGAGTCCTGAATGCCTTCTGAAGGCAAAGTTTAAAAAGCTGGTTTTACTTCAAAGGTCACATGGCTTTTTAAAGTCACCACAGCCAAGACAACTTGCTTGAGTACAAACCAAACATCAGAATGGGGAAGAAAGGTGATTTAAGTGACAGAAGAACATCTGTGAACACATTTGAATGTGGCATGGTTGTAGGTGCCAGACAGGCTGGCTCAGAATTTCAAAAACTGCTGATCTGCTGAGACCATCTCTGAGTTTTAATAAGCTGCAATTCTCTGGGTGAAAATGTTTTGTTGATGCTAGACGTCAGAGGACAATGGCTAGACTGCTTCAATCTAATAGGAAGGCAACGGATCACCGCTATGGTATGCAGAAGTGCATCTATCAATGCATAATACTTCAAACATTGAACAAGAGGACCACACAGCATGCCACGCCTGTCAGCTAAGAACAAGAAACCCAGGCTACAGTTCACACGGGTTCACCAATGCTGGTGGACAGAAGATGGATAAAAAAACACCTGAGTCTCACTTTTTGCAGCAACATTCAATGGTAGGACCAGAATCCATTTTACTTTGTATCAGTGGTTCAGGCTGGTGGTGTTGTAACGGTGTGGGAGATATTTTCTTGGCACATTGTGAGCCCCTTAGTACCAAATAAGGATTACTTAAATAGCACAGCTTACCAAAGTATTGATGCTGACCATATCTATCCTTTATGACTGCAGTGTGCCCATTTTCTGATGGCAGCTTCCAGCAGGATGAAAAAAAACATGTTAGAAAGCATAGATCACCTCAAACTGTTTTTTCTTGATTTCAAATGACCCGTACAGTCGCCAGATCTCGATCCAGGAACGCACTTTTGGGATGTTGTTGAACAGGAGATTCTCATCATGGATGTGCAACTGTATGATGCTATCATGTCATCATCACATTAAATCTATGATGTGAAAAATTAACTCAGTTCTGAAGCCAAAAGAGGTTTTGACTTGTATGAGGAACGTTTACCAAATGAAGTGTCTAGTAAGTCTATATGTCCGTGTAGGAAGATTATACTCCTTTGCATGAGTAGGTTGACTATTATTGGAGATTATGTATCGGAATTTCAGGAGCAGGACCATGCCTCCAAACACACTCCTTCCGGCTCTCATCTATATAAGTTCCCCCAGTTCTGCAAGCTGATCATTCTCGTTTACGTGCCCCACCCTCCTTCCCTCCTTGTTCTCCATTCTTCAACTTCTTCACTTCTATTTAGTATATGGGGATCTGCCAGGCCCGGGAGCCGTCGCCAGTCCCCTTCGAGGCCTTCCCCAAACCGCAGCTCACTTCATGTCAAAGCATTCACTTTTACCTACTAAAACGCTGTCAAACCTAAAATGAGTGTTGCTTTTTTAATTAGCTTTACTTTTACCAAGACTTATTTATTTTTTGATAGATTTGCCACCACCTTTTTACCTGGTCTGTCTTTTTGAAAGACAGGCTGCCTGATGAGACAGGAGACTCAGTGGATGTTGATGTTCACAGAAAACATTGTGGTCTGCAGTGAGATTAGGGAATGGGTGGAACAGAGCTGGGGAAAGTGGAGGTATGCTCTGGAGAAAGGAGTAAGTCAGTAGAAGCAAGAGAGAATACATGGATGTGAAAGAGAGGCATAACCCTGAAGATGCAGGAGTAGAGGAAGTGAAAATAGTTTAAAGACTTGGGATCAACCATCCAACGCAACAGACAGTGTGCAAAAGAGTTAAAGAAGCAAGTTCATGGACCAACTCCACCCTACCTGACACACCTGATCTGTGACAGAAGGATAGCAGCAAGAGAGGAAGATGATAAGATCTTCATTTGAAGTGAACAAAGGGAAACAGGGTTAGAAATTAGTATGTCAGAGGGACAGCTTAGGTTGAGCGGTTTGGAAACAAAGTTAGAGAGGCACGGCTGAGATGGTATGAGCATATGCAGAGGAGGCATAGTGAATATACCGAACAAAAGGTGTTGAAGGTGGAGCTGGGAGACCACAGAGAAAGTGGGTGGGTGGGTGTAGAGAAAGAAGACGTACAGAGGGTTGGTGTGACAGAGGAGGATTCTAGGGATAGGGTGAGATTGAGATAGATGATTTGCTGCGGTGACCCCTAAAGGGAGTAGCCAAATAAAGCCAAAGAAGAAGCTTAATAAAAATGTAGCAGAACCTCCAAAAGATGATCTTAGAAAAAGAAAATAGAAGCTTGGTTTCAATACCTGACTGCTAAAAGGAGAATACACAGAAAGGAAATCATGTGAATCATGTTCCTTATAATGTCTGACTTAGAGAAAAAAGTGATTTGATTTCCATGTGGAATGAAAGGTGAATATTTACCCTCAAACTAGTCGTTAATCAAGCTCCTCTTCAAGTGCACCTTCGATGATGCCCTGTGGCTGCCTGCTGTCTGATGACTAATGTTCTCCCAAGCTTCATATTACAACACTTTAATTGGTTTGAATAAACCAATCATTAACTTGCTCATTAAAGCTTATTGTAGCGCTGAGACCATTGTGAATTGATCAGACCAAACTTCTGTAATTGTTCCCAAAGCTTCATCGTGGTCCTGTTTGCCCTAGTTACTCAACACCAACATCCTGACTCACTGGTTCTTTAAAGATTCCTTAGCACTTAGTGTCAGTATGCTCCTGCACCAGCTTCGCTCATCTGGCCAAAGCTTCCCATCTGGACCCACTCTCCCTGCCATCTGCTCTTCTGTTTTGCTATTGGCCATTTGTGATGCTTCTAGTTCAAACAGCCCCCGCATACTTTTCCTGGACGAAAAGAAGTAAGAAGATGGAAGAAGTAAGGAACAGACAAGGAGGACAGAGAGGCAGAAAGATTTGTACAGCTTGGGGTTTAAGCTCGATTCACCACTGTGTGTTTCTTCAGTGCGGCGCCACTTTGCATCTCAGCAGTTTCCATCCAGTCAGTGTGTATCCTGCAAAATGCTGACTGGCATACAATAGGGATCACTAAGAGAACAACTCGCAGTTTGTGCTTAGTCAGAGAAAGGCTGTTTCCTTGAAATTAATAGTTACAGAGAGAATCAGGGACAAACAGAGGCTGCAGTCGTAGTGCAGGTGTATGGATTACTGCCCGGGGAGAGTGACAGCATGATGTAAATGCTGCCGCCGGTGTTACTGTTGTAGATGGTGGTGCAAGTTTGACCTGACTAACTGATGGATATGAGAAACGTTAACTCGAGGGGAATCATCTGTGGTTATGCTGTGGCCTGAGGTTTAATACTCACTCTATACTCATACTAATGGCATCATCATTGGTCTTCTGAAATAGCATTTTTATGCTTATGAAAATGCCTTTGAACACACACGGACCCATGGAGCACATTTTAACATCCAAAATATCTCAAATGGTCATAAAATGCCAGTGAAAGCATATTCAATCAGCCTGGGTGAGAAGTCTATGCACTCATGGCTCTATGATGGTAAACGACATGGATATTTAAAGTACTTCATGCTTAGCTTAAAGTTTCTTAAAGTTAATTAATTTTACGATATTTAAAAGTGAATATCGCAAATGCCACAAAATTACATCTTTATTTTAAGCACTATTTGAAGAACTAAACATGACTTATATACACAACAAATGACTTAAGTGTCTTAGAAATGTAATTTGATTGAGTTGAACAGTATAAAAATATATGTTGATATGATGTGATGAGCCAGGGGCCATATAACAGAGATATTTAGTCAAAGTCAAAGTAAACTTTATTGTCATCTCTGCTATATACAGTACAGTATATAGAGAGATGAGATGATGAGGCTCCAGTTCCATTCAGTGCAAAAAACAACAATAAATATAAGAAAAGTAAGAAATAAATATATACTTGAAGACTAAGGTAAATATAAAAGGAATAAATATACACTTTAAAATTAAGGTAAAAATATCAATAACAGTCTAAATTTACAATTTACAGTTGAATGATTTACTGTGACCTTGAAGTGGTTTAAAATGATCAGTGTTGCAGCTTTACAGTATGACCCTGAAGTGATGTTTTAAAATATGCTGAAGTTTGAACTGAGCATAAAAATTGGAAATAAAGGTGATTTAAGTGAATTTTAATGTAGACAAAAGAGAAATTATCCAATGAGCAGCAGATTTCTTGGAGAAAATGTCTTTTTGATGTAAAAAGTCAGGGGAGAATGGTCAGACAGTAACTCAAATAACCACTTGTTACAGCCAAGGTATGCAGAAGAGCATCTCTGAATGCACAACACATCAAACCTTAAAGCTAATTGGCTATTGCAGCAGAAGACCGTAGCCTATTTGCTATGGTCTTCTGCTGTAGTAAATTGGTTACAGCAATTTGCTGTATTTCTGACAGCTAATAACAGGAAAATGAGACTAGAGTTTGCACAGACTCACTAAAATCAGACAACAGAAGGCCACAAAGCCATTTCTTGGTCTGATGACTTTTGATTAATGATGTGAAATTCAGATGGTGGGTTCACAGTTTAGCATAAACAACATAAAGGCATGGGCCCATCCTGCATTGTATTAGTGGTTCCAACTGCAACCACTACAGTGGTTCAAGTGGTGTAATAGTGTTAGGGATATTTTCTTGGCACACTTGATGTCAAATGAACGTTGTTTAAATGCCACAGCCTTCATGAGTATTCCTTTAAGATCTTCTACGGCTAATTCCAACAGGACAATGTGCCATGCCACAAAGCTCACATCATCTCAGTCTGGTTTCTTGAACATGAACAGTCACCTGATCGCAGTCCAGTACAGCACCTTTCTAGGGATGTTGTGCATCAGGAGATTCATATCATGAATGTGCAGCCAACCAAACCGTGTAATCCTTTCATGTAATTATGGACCAAAATCTTTGAAGAATGTTTCCGGCACCTTGTTAAATTTGTGCCAATAAGAATTAAGGCAGTTCTGTCTAACTTGGTAATGGCAAGATGAAAGACAGATGTAAGATAAAATTAAATATAATTTCTACATTCACAAATTGAACTTTTAAATAAATGTTAATATATAAACAGTGAATTATCTGAAATAAATAAAATTATATAAAATATTTTCATTAAAATTTTGGATCTTGATATTAATTCAGTCTCAGTTTTTTTTTTGTTTTTTTTTTTGCTTTTGCTTGACTTCATTTTAAATAATGCATACTAGATTTTTAAAAATGCATAGGATGCAGTTCTTGCTCCAAGGTCTTCTGGAAGGGTCTGTGCTCTTTGTCGGTACCCAAAGGCATTTTTTTACTGATTGGCAGTTCTCAGTTGATACCCAGGTCGCAGAGAAAGGAGAAAAATGCATAAAAAGCAGACAGAAATCCCATCACCCAAACGCCCTCGATCTAAATCCAGAGACCTTTGCTATTCGGTGCCACCTCCTCATTCCATGAATTTCAGCTGTCGTCTTAAGAAAATATCTAAATTTAGATTTTTCCTCTTATTTTCTCTTTTTCACTTTTCCATTTCTCTCCTCAAATCTCATCTCATGAACTCATATTATACCCCCTTCAACTCCAATACGATTCAGATTGTTTAAAAACAGTGTGAACCATATTTCTTCTTATATTTGGATTTTCACTCTATGATTTGGGAAGTTTGGCCAATAAAGTGATCTCTTCTCTCTTCTGTTGGCTGAAGGAGGGTTTCTCAGGACGTTTAGGATTCAGTTTCATTCAGACAATTTCAACCAGGAGAAGGTGATTATATTGTAGCTGAGTTTTGATTATAGTTGCCAGTTTAGGGTAGCTAAACTGTCCCAATAGTCACACCACAGCTCTGCAAGGCTGTACTTCTGTTTGTTTGTTTTTTTTAAAACAGAGATGCTATGAGATAAATCCTAATGTCAGGTAAAAGCATTTTTAGCATGTTCACAGTCCTATTCTAACACATGCATAATGCCAAGAAATTTTGACTTCCCCATGGTTGCTAGAAGTCAATAAAATTCATCCTGAGAGGAACAGGGCATGTCTGTATCAAATATCGTGGCAATCCATCCAATAGACATGTTTTATGCAGCCCAGGGGTTCATCAGAGGCATTGGGAAAGCCCTTTTACAGACTAAATGGATATCCACAAATCATGTTGTGCAGGTAAATGTAAAACTATACTGAAATCAAACACCTTTCATTTTTGTGAAGCTGCAGGATAATTACTTCACAGATCAAATCTTTGGTTTCCTACTATGAGCTCTGCATCAATGTAGACAGCTTTGACAACACAAGAACATAATGCGGGCAAAGTTGTTAGCTATTATGCCTCCCTTTGTAAAAACCACTCAAACTCAAATACTTCTGACCAACAAATCTGCTCCAAAGCTGCAGCACCTGCCTCGCATCAACCCCCTCATCAAGCAAAATAAGATCACTGTTAATCCACTTGTCTCAGCCCAACAGTGCTTTCTCTGCAGGCTCAACCATTCCCTCTGGGACTCCTGGAAGCCAAGAAGAGTATAGAAAGGTGCTCGCAGCCTACACGCTCACTTTCTTTTTCCATCTTTTTATTAACGCCTTCATTTAGGTTTTTAACTTAATGCAGTTAGTGGACAAGTGGTATTCACTTAAAATACTTAGAAGTACTTAAAATATTACCTTATTTGAGTATTTATATTTTCTACTTGGCTATGATACATTTTTTAAGATTAAATTGAGGTTTTCTTTGCATTTTGCATATTTTTGCTTTTGCTAAAAATAATAATTACATTAAATTAAATGTTTTATTTGTTAGCAGGTCTACAGATGCAATAATGCTATACAAAAAACTTAAATAGAATCTCTGAAACTGTATTTCCATATTGGAACAACAATGATTGCATCTCTGATTTGGCCATTATAATGAGAAATGAAGGATTTTGAATACTGATGACTTTTACAGAAGTAAATGTCAGACTACCTGTAAAAAAAAAACAAGCGCTTTCTATTTTTGAATCAAACTTGTGTTATTTGGTCAAAAACTAATCGTACCTCGTCATTTTGGACTTCATTCATATTTATTCACTTGCTGTCCCCCGCTAACGCCCCCAAATGCTTCTCTGACTCCTTCTGCTTGTGTTGATCCCTGATGGCAGCTGCTAATGCTGGCCCTCTCATCTGGCCGGGGAGATCACAAAGGTGGAGGAGTTACGGGAGTTATTTTGGCTGCAAAGTCCTCCAGAGCACCATCAGGGGAGATCCAGTAACGAGGAAGTAATTGAATTTGAGGTTTCGGCTAATGATTTTTCCAACAGCAGGACGCTCCCCCGTTCTCAGGGCTCGCAGCGTCATGCATGGTCTCCGCAGAGCGTTGCTCAGGCAAGCCCTAAATCATCCATTAATGACTTTAGAGAAGCTAAGTACCTCTTACTCTTTTAACAGACATGATTTAATGGCACTTGTTAATCCAACAACATACAGAGCTTTCCATTTTGCGTCGCTTTATAGGCTTCGCTGAACAGATGTTGTAGTAGATTTATTGCCTTTGGACAAGAGCAGTACTGTTAAAAGCCAATTAGACTGTAAAAATCTCAACCAGATCAGGATGTTTTATTATACCTTTGCGTTTCAATTTGTTTGTTTTCTGGCTTGGATCGTTGTGTCTGTAAGGGAGTTTGTTTAACCAGTCTGCTAATTTCTACCTTTTGCTCCACACCTATGGATTTCTAATTATCTTTTAGCAGAACAGTGAGTTGCTCACTTTGTATTACTTTGCAGTTATTTTGACACCTCAGATTACAAGGTTACATTAATAGTCAGCTTTCACATCTGTAAGAGTATATCAGTGGCAAGATAAGTGTAGTCTTAATGTAGTCTAAGTACAAACTCTGTTAGACATCATTCTTTCACCAGACAGATTGACAGATTTAAAGCTCTTAAATCTGAAACTTGGCAACTTCGAGGCTGATTGGGCTCCATTTGTAGTTCAGTCAGGAACGGAGACTTCTCCCCTTGGACCCCTTGTCTCCTCACCTCTGTTGGTGTCATTTTTATCCTTTTTATCCTACCCTGCATAATCTCCATCTCACTTTCTGTCTTTTCTTACACCAAACCTTATTCAGTTATCTACCCTCTATTAAGGTGCTTGATATATTTATTTTTCTTTCCGTCTGGGAAGCAGCTCTTATCACAAAATGAGGTATCATAATTGTTCCTCTTATTTCACCCTTTGCTCTCTCTCACACACACGAACACGCACACTCACTATATTTGTCCCCGGTGCTATAACCCATTTAAGTCCGACGTCTTGTCACTGCCCTTCAGCTGAAGAATCCCGGCTAATGGCCACCAGGTTTTTCTCATTAGTTAATTATGTTTTGTGATAATGTCTACAGCTTTGAGCTGTTAGCTGAATGGCTTTTAGGCTAATGGTAACTGATCGCCTCGGTACACGGATCAAGATTGGCCTGCTTTTTTGTTATTCAAGCAATGTCACAGCCATCTTTTATGACAGTATTCTTCATTTAGCCACACAGACTAGCTGGTGTTTGTCTTATTGTGCTGCATCATATCGCTTGTGACTAAAGGTCATAAGTTAATAAAAAAAAAAAAAGGCTCTATCAGAAATAATGGTAGCCACTGCTGGTCTATATGTAGTCTTTTTTTTTTTTTTCTCTCAGCAAGTTTTTCATTCATGCGAGGGTTTAACAGATTTGCATTTTCACTGGGAACACCTGTAGCACCGTTAGACCATCTCACCCCAGTTTTGTCTGACTCTACTGAGAGCTAATAGATTTGTGTCATCTTGTTGTGTGCTTCTTTTGTACTGTCACAGTCAACTTGCATTTTTTGTTTGCCGGCGTGAGTCATTACATGACGTCCATTGTTGAGTCGCTCCACAAAGCATGGGTTTTGGGAAAGTGCTGCTGCAATGACAGAGGGTGTCAAATGAATCATGCCTCTATTGGCTACTTTCTCCAATCTTTTGATTTTGGGTAATTTATATATTCAGTTCTGTGTTTCCTTTGTGTAAAACCAGGGTCCAGCGGGGAGCAAATGTTGCTAGTGCACATTGCTATCTGCACAGAGGTCTCTGTTGCTTGCTTTTTGTTTACAGCAAAAATGATACATCTACTACTACCTCAGTGGCCCACCAACTATTTGCTAGAAAGCTGTGTGAAAAGATGTGATTTATTCTCCGTTGTACCACTTATACGGCTGCACTGAGACGTTGTAAAGCACTCACACAACTCAGCCCTGGTCTGAACATGAAAAGACGACTCTTCGTATGGACAGCACTTTACACATGCACTGTGAGAAGTAAATCCTTCCCATATGGCAGCATCCACACATTCGTCAGCCCTTCTGCGTCGGTTTAAAAAAAAACCCATTGCGGCTAGTTCGCTGCCAGTAAAAGGGAGATTATGGAAATATATTGAGATTTTTAACATTATTTCTGGAGGGAGCGATGAGATTGTGAAATTCATAGAGTGCCGTAGCATCATAACCAACCAGTTTCAGAAAAAGAAAAGGGTTTTCTTTCTTGGCCTTAAACATATTTCATCTTATATAATTCATCCCTTTAGGGGTGCACATATACTGGTGTTTCATATGTGTGCCATTGTCAGCGCCGGTCGTAACCCAATGAGCATAGCTGTAGGTTGTATAATAACACTGGGGTAATTACACAGGAAAGAAGTAACACGATGAAATTGCTTTTTTTAAGGGAACTACAATTAAATCAGTATACCCCTATGTCAAGTTCCTCTCTGAGTTGTGTTTAATTTGCAGTGTTGCACCGTTTTATCTGAACTTATTGTTAAAGCCAATAAAGCCGCTGTCCAAATGTGCCCCATTTCATTTAGCTCTGGCAAATTTACTGCCCTCCCAACAAAATAAATGACAGCGTCAGTCATTTGAGGGAGAAAAACATTACCAAAAACCAAAACAGAAAAAAAAAAAACTCTAGAAGGAATAGAGACAGGTGCAAAGGAGTGAAAATCTGCAAAGGGTAGGGGTTGAGGAGAGGAGAGGAGATTGGCAGAGAAAAAATAAAAGTTTAACAAAGCTGACCAGCCCTAAATGCATTATCTTAATTGTAACCAAACCGATTTTCTGAACTCTAATTAAAAAAAAAAAAACAAAAAAAAAAACAAGAAAACTTGCACATGCTTATTTGAGAAGCAACAACATTTGTTTTTTTTTATGGAAACTTTGCACATTGCTTTGTTTACAGTCAGTGGGAGAAAGGACAATCGTTTCAGTCATACATGCACCTAGTTTGTGAATCGTTACGTAAATCAGAACTTACATAATAGCCGATATAACATTCCTCCCCACCTTAGGTTTAACCGCAAAATTACATACTGCCTTGACTCAACAATAAAACACAGCAGTGACTTCCTCATTGCTCTAACCCTGGAATCCTTTGTAGTAATGGAGCAATCCAGCAAAACAACAAGCAATTTAAAGGGGTTCAAGCCCTATTCCCTCACAGCATCAAGACGGCTCTGGGATCTGGCCGACCTCTGACGCTCCGCTGAAGCTCTCCGTGCTTTTATGGCTAAAATGTTGTTGCATCACAGGAAAATGGCCCAGCTATGTGTGTTCATCTTCTCTCTGCCATGATTTTTCATGTGAAGAGACCAGTGGGAGGATGTGTAAAAGTGCATAGCAACAGACTCTTTCTCTCGTGTTCTCTCGCTCTCTCTCGTTCTCACATACTCGCACAGGCACATTAACACACACACACACACATGCACAGACAAACAAATACAAGGCAGCACAGATATAGCGCACATGTACCCTCTACCCCACCAGCAACACAAGGCACTGTGGAATAATAACGGTCCCATATTAAAGAGTACACCCTCAGGCAAATGATGTAAATGGCATCACACACAGGAATTAGCCTCAGTTTATGAATCACCAGCAGCCTTTGAGGGAAAACATGTGCCGCTGCCCGCCCAGCTGCCCCGCTTGCACAGGTCACAGGCTCGGTCTGGAGACTGATTCACTTTGTGTGTTTTTATATATATATATATATATATATATATATATATATATATATATATATATATATATATATATATATATATATATATCAACTTCAGATAGAGTCACTGTGCCTGTGGCAGCCCATCGCTCCTCAGAGCTCTGCTTGTCATCGTACCCGATCGCACCTGTCTGTCTGATCATTCGTTAAAATTCCAACAAATACGAGGATGCGGGCAGTATCCATTTCCATTCCCCGAGTTGCCGGTTGGTGCCTGTGCAGCGGTGTAGAGTGTGATTCGCCTGTTGAAACCCTGCAATTCTATTTCAGGCCATCCCACACACAGTGGGAGAGGAGCAGAAATGTGTCACCCTTTAATTACAGCTTTTCAGGTTCTTGTGAAATTTTGTGCATCTGTAGGTAAAAGAGTCCTACTTTGGATTTCAGAAACACACCTCCAGCAATTAGCACATCAAGGAAATGAACAGTGTGTGTGTGTGTGTGTGTGTGTGTGTGTGTGTGAGAGAGAGAGAGAGAGAGCGATAGAGTGCTTTATTTGCTTTATTTTTAAGCATTTTGGTCTAGTCGCCTGTACTTTTTAGGATCCAAAGCTTCGGCACATGAAAATCCTGTCCCTCCAGCTATTGATGACAACACTGCGTGAAAAATGCAAACAGCCAGTCTGAGTGTGTGTTATGTTCCCAATTATATCACCAGTATTGTCACTTACTCAGAGCTTTTCTCAGTCTGTTCTGCCAGCTGAACTGCAGAACGTTATTCCTATAGGGTCAGCCCCTTTCAATTAATTTCTTGTTAGTCCTGATCCAAATAAGCTGCAGTAAGAATTTAATCCTCATAACTGGATTATGAGCTGATTGGCACTACAAGAGCCATTTGTTATTGAAATGAAGGGTTACATAATTGTGGATGGATGACAAATTGACAGCCACCAATCGTTCATGTGTAAAATCATAAACTTCTCTTCAAGATTCCTAGCTTCTATCCGGAGATGAGAATTAGCAGTGTGTTGGCTGTTTTTTATGAGCGTCCTTGATAATGATTCTTCACGCAGGCCTCAGAGAGCCGTTGAACACACAAACACGCACACACACACACACACACACCTCCCCGTCTGTGCGTGTGTGGTTTAAGAAACAAGATGGAGGAATGAAGGATGCTGAAATAACTTGAAAGATTGTATTTTCAAGATTTTTTTTCAAACGGTTTATTCCCAGTAAAAGCTAATCTGAATTTTTTTTTTATCTGCCTTCTTGTCATCCTATTCATCTGTGTATCTACGTTTAGAAAAACAAAAAACACATTTCCTGTGAAGCCTTTTGCCCAGTTGCCATGCTGTTGCAGAGGCTTTCCTTTTCATTTAATGTATACATCTAAGAGTTTCTGTATTTGCACAGCCACGCTTGCCTCGTGACAACCTGTTGCCGTGCCATTATCCCCTATGGAAGGTTACTGTGCTCTGGCACACTTGCTTCCTGCTGCTTCAGATAATTCCCTCCGTTGTTGGGTGACAGGTTGGAAAGGCTGTGCGTTCAAGAATCTCGAATGTGTGCAAGCAGACTGTGCACGTGTCTATAACCCTTTATTATTAATCAGGGATAACAGTGAGGTCAACAGGGGAGGGGAAAGAGGCCAAGGGTTGACATTTTGGGCTGTTGTTAGTCCAGCAGGGAGGCTCACACACACAAGCGTCAGTGGAGCAGTAGGTTACTATTTCAGTCCTGCCAAAAGTGCTTTGTTGTGTCACCATGAATCTGTCCGAGTGCAGTAAAGTGTTTGTGAAAGGACATCACGTCGTGGCTGATTTCAACACGAGTAAGAGTTCTTCTTGCGTCTTTGAGTGTTACCGAACATTAGACGGATACTTAGCAGTATCCGTCTAATGAATGGGTAAATGAATGAGGCCTGGCTGAGATGTTTAATTGCTGGTCATCAAAACCAGCTACTTTGTATTTTTCCTTACAGCTCCACTGAAGCCAAAAAGCAAATGTGTTTCAGATTTTCCATAACTGGCCTCTACTGCATATAGCATGCCAATTTGTGTATTTGTGTACCAAGACCCTCCCTGGGTATTGTCTTATGCATGTTGGCAGAAAGAGGCTAACTAAACCACTACCCATTCTTTAACATATGTATAGCTAGTATATATACACAGCAGAAAATGTGTGAGCAGCAAGCTTCAAACCTCCCACTGTACTCTGCCCTTTAATATTTAATCGGATGTGCTGAGTCTTTGAGAACGTGATGCTGTTGAAAGTGGTAAAGTGCTGCCATTACCAATAGAGAGGAGAGGATATGTTGCATCTGATTTTACTGATTGTTTCAAGCACATATTTAGGGGTTTAACAGTGTTCCTAAACCCTGAACAGTTTGCTGAAACACTGCAGCAGAAGCCACAACAGGCAAAAGTGATTAATTACTTTATGCTGGGATTATAATTCTGCACACTGTTTGTTTACAGTGACATAATTGTCTGCATACAGCACTGATGGTAGCTGACAATCAAGATGCTGTTGAGACAATTACAAGCCTCTTTTGTCCTGATTTTGTGTATTAAGGGAGTGATTGCATTCACTTTAAGACAGTTTTTTCAGATTGTAAGATCTAATATTCAGACTAATGTCTTGAATATGAGGAGCTCCATTAAAAGCTTGTTGTTTTAAAGAGAGGATTGTAAACACAAAGAGGCAGGGAATTCGTTAGCTAATGTAACATTGTAATTACTCTTGGCATTCTGTACATCGGGAACAGATAAAGAGATTAAAAGTCAGCTTAGCATCTTTCTCGCCGACATGGAGGTAGTCCGTTTTAATTGGCATTTCTCTGACCGCGAAGGGTTAACAGCACTTCGGTCAGGCTCTGTGCTTCAGCCGAGCACCTTCTCTCATGTCAGCTTTTACATAAATAAGAGCTTTTTCTCTCCATCACTCCCTCTCCTTCTCTTTCTCTCATGCACACCCACACAGAGCCTGTCAGAGGCACATGAGGATGGGAGGAGGAAGGAGGGAGGTGGGTGAAGCATGACACGTGAAAAAGGAAAAGCATTGCTCTTAACGCTGCATCTACAGCCCTTTATCTATTGTTTCTTTGTATCTTGCCTCTTTCCTTCGGTTTCCCGATAACGTATGCTTTCAAGAGTCGCTTCTCTCAATAATATTGGAGCTATTGTGCGTCGAGCCTCTTCTCTTTGTTCTCAAAATTACCCAATTTGTTGTGAAGATCTTCTGTCCTCTGGCAAAGAGATGTGGATTAATCTCAGTTAATTTATGTGTAAATGAAGGCTCCGCTAATTGGATTCGAGTGAAGAAGAGGCAAATTATAGAAAAACTAAATTCAGGTTCAGAGATGATTTAAGAGTGAAACACAGTGTGCCTTGTCCATTATTTAATAATGTCAACATAGTTAAGAGAAAATATAGTGAAGGGGGGAGATTCTCGATCTTTGTACGTTATAATTAAATCAGTAAAATCATGGGCCTACATTTCTACAGGCATGCATTGGATGGGTGTTGTTGAAGACTTTGCACACCAATTGGTTGCTATGGCAACTTGCAGAGTTTTTCCAAATGACCTACAGTTGGCTGACTGCAGCCTCTCTGTGGTACACTTCAGCTGAGTTGTCTTCTCTTCTGTATACTTGCCGCTGCACCTGGTTAAAATAACATTAGTCAGTATCTGATATTTATATTTCTATGTATCATTGCCAGTATACTCCCCCCCCCCCCCCCCCCCTCCCCCCACACACACACACACACACTTTTTTAAGTTTAACAACATTTAATAAATGTGGAATGAAGTTCCCTTTTTTTTGATCACTGTGATAATATCTCT
Source organism: Neolamprologus brichardi (assembly GCF_056152115.1). Taxonomy (NCBI): domain Eukaryota; kingdom Metazoa; phylum Chordata; class Actinopteri; order Cichliformes; family Cichlidae; genus Neolamprologus; species Neolamprologus brichardi. The sequence goes on from NC_142123.1 coordinate 22,431,297, forward strand.
GCTTCATTATCCCAATTAATTACCAATAAGAAACACTTGTTTGCATTAGTGTTCCCATATTTATTATGAAGCTCCAAATGATCACAGATGCAGCCACCAGATTTTAGATGCCATATAATTAGTTGTGGGTGCCAAGGTGTGTCAGTCTGATACAGTCCACAATAAATCTGACAAGCTCAAGTGAGGTCATGGATACAAGAACATTTCCAGCTCAGTGAACCTCCCTAAATAAATTATTTAGAAATGAAAGGACTACGCGCAGCTGTAGTTCTGCACAAGGCAGGCTGTCCTCACAAACTCAGTGACCTTTTAAGAAGAAGACCAGCGACGGAGGTCACCAAGAGACCTGAAATGACTCTGAACGGCTCTGTTTAGCCTGGGGCTTCACCAATCACAGACTGAAATCATCAGAGAGTGAAGAGAAAGCTATTCTCACACTCACAATGACACTGAAGGGGTTTTAATCCACATCAAACCTTCTTCAGTAAAGCTCGAACTGTTTGTAGGACCATTATTTTTTTAAAGTATACTACAAATGTGAATCATTGTGGGATTGTGGAAGCATGACAATATAAGATATTTATATTCTAATGTAAGGAAAATGAGGTATTTGTTTTAGTCTCTGTTTTTTTCATATGTTTTACTCTAATCAGCTCCATATTGCATTATTTATGTTTATGTAGTGTTATAGTGAAAGTCAAGAAAGTCACATTGTAGGAATAATGTAATGATTATTCCTGCAACGTGATTAATTTCTAATTACCTTATTCTATTTCACTGAAAGTGTATTGATTAGATGTGGAATCTCTTGATCTTGTATGGCTCGTCATTTCTGCCTCAGATCTTCACACACTGTTAATTGCAAAAGCCCTTTAACACCTATATACTTAAAAACCCTCAAACCTAAATAACACTAAACGTACATTAAGTAGGCTTTGTGGTATATTTGTAGACCTATTATGCTCATTTCCAGGTTGTTATTTTATGCCTTAGACTCTATTAGAGCAACCACAACATTCTTTATTTATCCCAGAGGGGCTCGTTTCCCTTTAAGGCTGCCTGTCTTCTGATTGGCTCCCTCTCAAAACAGAAGGTTTGAACAGGAGAGGGGTGGGGATTCTTCTGCTTTTACAGCCAGAGCTGTGTGACTGAGATGACAACATTAGGGTAACCTTCTCCTATTGTGATCTGAAACAGAGCTTTAGGAACTAAAAACTAAGAAAAGCCATTATAGGGGCAACTTAAATGGTTATTACTCATCTATGAAAATGGTTTAGAAACATTTAAACTTTGTACTTTCTCTTGAAATAAACTGCAAATATATTTTTAGTGAAAAAAAGATTACCATCATGTTGTAAACTGGAAAAAATGATTGCAGTACATGATAATTTTCTACAATTTTCCATAAAATAGAGCAATCAATAAAATCAGCCTCTCTTAAGAAGCAGGAACATTTACAAAGGCATGTGAAATAAATGTTCAAAGCCTAGAAGGCAATTACATGTAAGTTAAAAAAAAATAATAGAAAACTGTGTTAAATTGTTTGTTTCGTCTCTAAATACATTACCCATTTTTTCTGAAAATGCATTATGCCGAAGTTGCCTCCTCCAGGAAACAGAACTTCACAACTTGTCTCTCCTCTCTCTCTCTTTGTGTTGCTGGGGAAGAACAGAGGAGAGTGCTGTGACTAACCAGTCGGCCTGGCTAGTGTGTATTACGTCAAAAAGTCACACACTCATCAGCAGCCTTCTGTACCAGCTGAATGTGCATTCAGTCAAAAGTTAGAGTGTAAAGACGACACCCTGTGTTGTCAAACAGTTGGACACTGTGTCTTTGTTTAATAATGCACAGTAGAGACTTACAGTACATCTTAATAAGTGGGGTGTGAAGGGACCATTAATCGAAGCACTGGTGCGAACAGTGACGCTGTCGTCCTCTCAATCTAACAATTTGTGCTGCAAAATGAATCCCAAATGCTCCTCAGTAGCACAAATACTGGGCACAGGGAACAGGATCACTATTGCATGTTTGTTTGTTTTTAAATGCCTTATGTATGTTTTGTATTCAATTTTTAAAACATAAGCTGCTTTTTTTTACACACTGGAGTCATTATTTGTGTAATGACAGCATAACAAAGGAACAGAATCAAAATCTTAAATCTTTTGCACTTTTACGTTTGTAAAATCTGAGTAAAACCCAGTTTATTCTTGTGTAATTATGGCTGCCTTGTTAGCTTAGAAGACACAACATGTAATTAAGGTAATATTGGAGCTGTGGGAAGTCATATTATTCCTCATTAGATTAAGGCTAGCTATGTTTCCCCCTGCCTTCAGTCTTTATGACATACTTGGCTGAACCAAGCCAATCTCTCTTTAGATAACTCGGAGATCGGGGTCCCGGAGGTGTTCATTACGTGTCCAAACAAATCACTGACACCAGGCCCATGAGATCAACTGAAAGCGCTATCAGCAGCCATGTGTGCTGCTTTGGGATAAGAGGTTCACTTAAAAATGTCAAAACCAGAAATAATCAGCGCGTCATCACAGTGGCTTAGTCTTACTGACGTATATTTTATGCATAGAACATTAGAATGAGCTCTATAGTTGTTTTTAATTAACAAAAAATGTTGTCGCTAATTCCTAGCCAGGCACTGTGACTACTTGGAGTGCTTGCTACTTTGTTTTTTTTACAGTTATAACAGAGGTGTTGTTGCTTCTTTCCATGTAATAAACTTTCATTTGATATAAAAAAGACAGATCTGGCTTTTGTGACCTCAGTCATTGGTTAGTGAAGTCACCGTGTGAAACCTCCATTGGCATCATGCTGTTTACAAGCTAGACAAGCAAGAAGGTAGATCTGGCATAGAAGTCTAATGGCACCATCTGTTCATAGGGAAACTTGTCAATGACAAAGCAGACCTGCCTTGTGCTTTTTGACTCTAGTGAGGACTGTGATTTATCAATTTAAGATCATATTGTATTCAGTAAAGCTTAAAACTAGCAGATGAAATACTAAAATTATCAGGAAAGATTAAGAGAGCAATTAGTGCTGGCTGTTTGTAAGGTTACAAGTCCAGGACACCTCTGTGTTGCTTTTGCTTTTTATCTTTTATATACAGTCAATTAGAGGTGGGAATCACCATACATCCCACGATACGATATTATCACAATACTTAACGCACGATATGATATTATTGCAATTTTTAAAAAATATTTTGCGATATTCAGATTCTGTACATAAAGGTAAACTTCATCAATATTCATTTTATCTAATATCAAAGTCTCGCACTCAGTCTTTCTCTCATTTCAGTCAGTTTTATTGTTGACAAACTGAACGGTTTGTATTACAGTATAGTCCAACTTAACTGAATGCAACCATCTGGTACAATTATAGCTATTCTGAACTATGCAATTTATGAAAACTATGCAGCCCCTTCAGCAACTGAAGAATTTGAAAGTAAATTAAAACAAAATATAATTTTACATTAAATAAAAAAGTTTTAAACTTAATTAAAATAAAACATGTCTTAAATTAAAATAAGTAAACTGTCATGTTTATTGCTGCCAAAAAAAAGTTAAACACATTTGGACAGTGAAGGAATGTCAGGATTCTTGCTCAGAAAAAGGATCAACATGCTCTGAAGTCAGAGCACAAAAACCTTTTTTGTAACAAAATATCAATTTCTGCTGTCCCTGTATCAATACATTATTAGCAAACAAAATATCACGATACTACACAGTATCTATTTTCCCCCCACCCCTACAGTCAATTATGTTTTTAGTTTTCTTGAACCTCTTTCTAGCTTTGAACTATACCTCTTCCCCCCAGCTCCTGGCTATATGTACAAATCAGTCTACTTGCCTTTTGATAAAGCTGCAGTCACACAAAGGAAGCAATTTTGCAGTGACGTGGTGACCAGAGACCACAGAAAGACAGTGGGTAAAAAAACGTTGGTAGTGCAAAATGTGGGGGTCCTGAGATAGACTTTTGAACACACAGGATACCGATGATTGACATATGACAGGGTACTAAATACCAGAGCCCTTGAATGAGTCATTCCATTCAACAGCTCTGTTAAACACATTAGAAGGTTACCTAGGCAACCAGAGCCTGGGCTATCCACCAATGACCAGCTGATCCTTAAAAGTAATGTGCAACAAGTGACGCCATATGTGACTGTGGGCGCCACTTAAATAAGAAAATAACCATAATAAAAAACAATGAAACAACACATGGCAGTCAATGTGATATATATCGACTGCCATATCAGACTGATCATAATCTCATACGACTCACGACAACTCATACAAATGACGCTTTAATATTGACAATAGAAACAATGGTATCAAGAGAATTTGTCACCATATAAATAATAATGACAGAATCTTGTTAAAATTCTGCACTGAATCACTGATCTGATTTCACATTGCCAGTGGACATCACATTTGAAGTGATGCCTGTCTGGAGCAACAGGCTGCAGGTTACCCAGCAGGCCCACTCTCACTCAGCCTCTGCGCACTAATGACGAACAGCCTCGGGCCAGGCTAGAGGCTCAAGGTTACATACCTGCGATCTCTCTTCACAAAGAAATCAGCAGCGCCCATCTTAGAGAGATAAACAGTACTCAGCTCTGCTTGGATGGAAGCTGACTCACTGGCTCAGTCGGTAGAAATGTCTGCTGTTCCTTGGCCACTGCTTAAGCTGTGTTTTTATATGATTTCTAATCTGCAAGAAATGGTGTTGCTCTCTGAAATTGCCAGAGAAGACCTGTATCATAGTTTGGGAAAAATCATTTTGAATCACAAATGTCAGGGCTTGTTCACGATTTCCCGCGACCATCATCTAGTGTTGTCTTCCTCCCTCAAGTGCTATGACCTTGATGCACGACCTACAGACACAGAACAAATGTGTCATCTGCTGTCTCATCTTTATGTACATGTCCGCATTGGTCAGACAGCACTATTTAATTGCAACACAATGGGTTTCTCATTTCTATATGAGACATAGACAGCATTATAAAGAACAAATGTTTCTCCCAATTTGCATTAATTAATTGTAATATCTCTCCACTCATCAGCTTTTGAAATAACAATCCATGAGATGTAAACACACCTCCATCGGTGCTCATTGCCGGCTCACTAAATATCCTGCGAAATGAGTTGCATTTCATTTTCATACTTTGCTGGTGGAGGCGATTTTAACTGCTGTTAATTATTCATGTGCCAGTAATGTGTGCAGCTGTTCTCCTCTCAAACAGAAAGAAGGAGGAGAAGATTGAACCGATCTGTTGTCCATACCTCTAAGTAACACAGTAAATGCAGATGAAACACTGTCTGCTGATAATAAAGTGCTGGGACTGGCGAGCAACTTTGATATTTGTAAATTTATTTTTGGAATAAATGATTCTGAATGTGTTTCACAGACTTGATTAAAATTTTAAGCTGTTGGTCAGTACACCACTTACAGACTGAAATATTTATATATTGGATGGATTGCCAGATTTGAAGACTCCCGCAGAGCCAGCCATGACCCCCAGCAGATCAATCCCACTGACTTTGGGGCTCTACAAACTTTATCTCTAAAAGATCTGTACAAAGATCCCACTGACTTGCTATTAATTCTACTGACTTTGTGGGTTTTCTACCTTTATCCACTGTGAAGTTTACATTTATGTTTTTATTTTTGTAAAAAAAGGGTAACTTGTTGGCTGGGGACCCGAGGAGCTTATGTAATAGCGAGGTGTCTGTCATCTGTCCACAGTTTGCAAGAATCGTTGCTCATCCGAGAACACTGGTCAGGATTTAGTCAAACTTTCACACAGTGGTCATCTGATGACTGTGCTCAAGGTCAAAGTCATATTGTTTTGTCTTGTTTTGTCAGCACTTTTCTATTTCCACAGCAGTTGCTGGACTAGTAGTAGTCTTTAAAATCAATCAGACAGTACTATAGGTCGTGGTGCATTGGTCAGATTTTGGTGAAGTGACATTAATTTGGCCTGGATGTGACCGTCAGCCTCCTTGACTTCTTAGTGGATTTTAATTAGTTTGTGCAGTACAATCACCCAGTGACAATAAAGCTTTAATCTGTGAAACCCATCAGGAGCTAGTAGTAGCTGCAGACTGATGTATTGATTTGTAAAAGAGATAGACAGACAGCAAATCATTTTTCACACAAACTGCACAAATTACTTATGGCTGCTTCTTTATTCAAAAAGTGTCACCATGCCGGGTAGCTCCACGTGTTTGATTGGGCAGATTTTGTTACCCATCAAGAGGAATGCCCCAAAGAGATTTGTGTCTTCTACCAGGAATAAAACTGGGAATTCTTAGGCAAACGTGCAAACCACTACACATTACCACTACTTGGTACCGGGCCGCGAGAGTTGAGGCTCAGGTGTGAAATGTATGGTTTTCAGGGTTTTTATTGGTTTTCAGCGTTATCTTGTTATCGTTTTTATCGTTTTTATCGTTTTTATTGTTAACTCGGTTTTCCTGGGTCTTTTCATGTGTGTTATAAATAAATCTTATTTTTTTCGGTACCGGTACTAGTTTTATTTTGTTGTATTTATCCGCGACACCTTAAAGGCCGGTCCGTGAAAATATTGTCGGGCATAAACCGGTCCGTGGCGCAAAAAAGGTTGGGGACCGCTGGTCTAGATCATCTGTCGTTTTTTTTTTTGTTATTGCAATCTCTTTTTGCCTCGCCCTCATTCTCCTGCCTGTTTCCTCCACAGGAATACCTGTGTCCACTCAAGCGGTTTGGGTAGTGGAGCATGTTGTGACAGCCATGTCTCTGGAGATGGAGAAGACCATCACCAAGCTGATGTACGATTTCCAGAGGAATTCCACCTCTGATGATGACTCTGGATGTGCACTGGAGGAATATGCTTGGGTTCCCCCTGGCCTCAGTCCTGAGCAGGTATATAGTTACAGATACAAACAAACTATGACGCAAATAAGTACTTCATTAGATATTCTCCGTTGTTGTTCAACAGTGCCAGACCGTATCAAATTGAACCAAGTCAGTCAAGAGAATTAAATTATTTGGATAATAAATTATCTATCGAAGTAATCCCGAGCTGGAAAATTCACTCATCTGAAAACACGACAACATATCATCATTGTTTGAAATCCCCTTCATGGTGCTGTAGTCTCTTACGGGTTAGAGTGGGGAGAAGGGCAGGGATGACTTACAGTAGACTAGGGCTATGCTGTCAAGCATTTCAGGGAGCAATAATTGTAAGGACATTTTACAGCTGTCAGTGTTAATCTGACTTTGTGTAGAAACCAAATTGAGAGTCAGACAGACTGACAACCATGACTGAAATCATGAAAAGCAACCACACACTGATTAGTTGATTGCAATGTCTGAAGAACAGATGCGAAGCAGCAAAAGATTTGATGAAATGTTGAAATGCTCTCTGATGAGTTTAAAGTACAAGAATTTCAACTATATAGGAGGATTCACTTTGAAAAAGCTGTTTCAGTGATCAGTATCGAGTAAACATGATGACTACTGAGTGGTCTTCTAGGCACACTAAGCCTCAGTCTGCTCTGTTTTTTACTGTAACTTAGCAAATTTAAACCCAGAGGACTGGAAGTAATTTGAGTCAGTGAATGTTTGGATGAATCTAATTGGAAATGTGTGGCAGCATGTTTATGCGTACCAGTTTCGCAATTCTCTGTCTGGACTCATTTGCAGTTTAAATGCCTTTTAATTGCATGCATGACCAAGCTAATGCAATTGGCTCTGTAAATCCAGAAGAGGATATTTCCTCCTCATTTTTTATTTTTGCCTGTTGTTTTTGTCAGCTCTAACATAAGATAAGCACGGTCGTGTTCAACTATATTCGGTATAAACACTTCTGTCTTTATTTAGTATGAGAAGGACTCCAATGCAACAGGCCTCCTAGTATTCTGTTAACAGATGACAGGATGGGCTGATAACAGTCATTTTCTCCAGTCAGCCATCTTGACGGGATGCTGAAAGAGGCTGCAGCCTCTGTCATCCAACAGGAGGTGCAGGCAGTTTGAAGCTGCCCGTTTCTTTTTTTAATACACTTGAACGTAATGAATTTTAAGCCCGTCACATCTGATTTCTCTCTGTACAATTAAAGAGACTTGCATTTTAAAAGATAATCACAATTTTGCAGCATAGTTCATCAAGCTGTCAGGACTCAAATTCCCCAGCTGAAAACATTTACTGTTTCAAAAATGTTTTGTTGTATCAGGATTGGATGGGAGGAATGAACTTTGTTAACAATAGATCTTTTCAATATTTGTTGTAACATGTTTTTGCTTTTTTTTGTCTAAACAACTTACTTTAAGAGCTTCAAGGTAAAAAAAAAAAAAAAGGATTTGGTGGGCTAGAGATTCCAGTAAATTCAGAGCTGAATAATTGCTAGTTTAATTAGTTAGTTTATCAATTTTGCATTTATTGTCAAGGTCACTTGTTCCTGTTTACCTGTGGATTTTGGACTAGACGAGATGAGCAATATGGAGACAATGCAATTTTTGGTCCAACATGGTAACCAGTAATGAAAATAAACTGGAGTCCTATACAAATTTGCATGAAATGGATCACATTTAAAAACCTAAGGCCCGAGGACCAAAATCAGCCAACGACTTCAATTTGGCCCACTGGGCGGCTTTGGAAAGACATAACTGAAGGCATAAATTTCAGCATTTCCTACTAAAAACAGCATCCTACTGGCTATTTATACACCAAAGTAAACAAGTAATAAACAATTAAAAACAGCAAAAAATCAATTACATTTTATAATTACAGGACAGTCTGTAGCTTATTCTGTCATTTTTACACATTTATTTCTTACAACTTGAGCCAAAAGAGTCGTCATTCATTTCCTCCAGCAGCATTTCTACGTTTATATGTAGAAAATGTCTTTACACTGAATGAATGTGAAGTTTTATCCCTGATTTAAAGTATTTTTTCTTCCCGATTAACAAAGACATTTCGAAGAAAGTGAAGAAAGTTCTTATTTGTCGATGTGCTTAATATTTGATAATATAATATAATATCCATCCACCTGTTGCACAGTTGAGAGACAGTTCTCAGAGAAAAGTAGTTCAAGGCAAATGATTTTGGCTCTCATAAGAGAGCCTCCTCAGCACAGAGTAAAGCGCGAGCGTGACGGGCAACACAGAGAAGAACCGCCTTTCTCTCTCACTCTCCACCCTACTGATTAAGTAAATTGAATCAGCAGAAACTTCAGTAAAATAGATCTTTACACTGCACTGAACACTGAACCACTTTGCGTTGAAAGCCTGTTCTGTTGAAAATCCGAGACAAGTAACAAGATTGCTTTCTATCCTTTCAGTGTTTACTTCTCCAACACCGTTCAAGGCTTTTTCTCTGTTTCATCGGCTAGCATTTAATTACAAAAGAGGGTTCAGGGCACGGATGGCAAGTGCTACTGCATCGTGAATTATAATTGCAGTGCAAGTTTAAGATTTCCTTTAAGCAATGTGAATATTAGCTGCTGAAAATTTAAAGAACCTGGTGCTGTTCAAGGTTGTGCCTGCAGCAGCAGCACACATCTCAATGTGCTGAACACTTTCAATTCCAGACACCAACTTCCAAGGGCGAGACATAATTTTTTTTCCATGAATCAGTGAAATAATGTAGATTATTTAAAACAGCCAACTTTTATCTTTGTATAAAGAACAAATTGTGGATATTTGGATGCTATTGTATAGGCCAGCTTTAAAATATACTTTAAATTTGACATAACTAAAGAAATTATAGTTATTTCTTCTGTCTATCATAATTTTATAATTGGAATTCACAGATCAATCATGGTTTAAAATTCATTGTTGTAATCTAAAAAAGCCACAACCCCAGGCTTCAGACTAAACGATCAGTTTCTACTCTCACCTCTGTATGATGTGAAAAAGAGTAGATAATTTCGACATGGTCATCTCAGACACACAGTTCCAGTTGTGAGCACAGCAGCCCAAACTCATCGGCTGTTTAAACCATCTATTTGTGAGTGCCAGCCGAGCAGAAGAAAGTTGTCTTTGAGGAACTAGAAACAGAACTAAAAATGTTTGTTAGATGAAGAGTGAACTGAGGAGTTCCATCAAGGAAAAGTCCAAATTAAATAAAGATTATTTTTGAACTGACTCATGCAAAGTACTCTATGAAAGTTCAAGATCAGAAACAGGAGTTTAAAAATGAGTACAGTACTTTCCATTTAATATTTTGATATTTACAGTGGATCACATAAGTGTTTTATTCTTGCTCTTTTTCTGCCCACCTTTACTATTGTGGTTTACTCTTGTCAGAGCTGCACTGAATATGAATTCCTGCTCTCTTCAGATTGTTCAGTCTCATGTGTTCATGTGGTTTAAAGCTAAAATACGGAAACAAAATAGCTTATAATTTATTCATCTTATCATAGTTACTTCTTTTGAATAACTGTTCAACCTCATCTGCTGTATTGTACAAAAGTCTTAAGGGACCTCATTTCTCTACTGTATTGTTTCTTTCGATAACAATGCGGTAAATTTTACAGTATATAAATACAGTATCAACACCTTTTATTCTTCAACACAGTCTGAACGCACTTAGACAAGCTTTCATTTAATTTCTTTAATCTGCAGGGGATGTTTAGCAGGCTTCTTGAAGGACATTCAAAGCTTGTTTTGAATATTGGCTGTCTTTTTGCTCCGTTCTCTGTCAAGATCATCCCACACTGCTTGAATAATATTGAGGTGTGTGAGGCCAATCCATGACTGATAGGCTTTTCATTCTGTGTTGTTTTGTTTTATTTTTTTTAATCCAGGTGGGCTTTTACTTGGCAGTGTGTTTGGGGTCATGGTCATGCTGAAAAATGAAGCTGCAGCCAACCAGATGCTTTCCAGATTTTTTTGCATGCTGGATCAAAATTGGATTGTACTTTTCTGCATTCATCCATTAGTTTTGCCAAGATCCCCAACACCACTGGCTAAAATGCAGTCCCAAAGCAAGACAGAACCTCCACTGTGTTTTTAAAGATGGGTGTAGATGCCCACTGTGGTGCCTATCTTTTGGCTTTCTATGTAGATATTGATGACATTTTGAAGCAAAATTTTGAATTTAAATTCATCACTCCATAAGACCTGTTGCCACTGATTTTCAGTCAAGTTCTTGTTTAATCAGCTTCTTGGATAGTGTATTTTTTTTTGTCCAGTTACCTCAAATTTTGTAAGGACACACTGCACACCATGCTGATCACGTTTTTGGCTAATAACTGGTATTCATGGTGTTGGTGCAAAAATACAATTAATATGTGTCGAACAATGTTATCTTTGGCATGTTTTGTAGGCTTAACTAAAGATGTTTTTCGCAACAGGCTGCAAATGCCCGATGATACAATTTACTAACTTGCTTTTATGTGTAGACACAACACTGGTTCGTACCTTGAATTGGGTGCCCTTTTTTAAGCTTGAATGATTTATAGGTCAGTGTTAAGTTGTTCTACAAACAAAAAAGACTTCTCCTAAAATGGTGAGGTACAAGACCTGGACTGGAAATGAGTAAAAACAAAAAGCAGTCAATGTCCAAAGACAAACTCTGAAACAACTCCTTATCCAACAAAACCTTATATTGCAGTACAAATTAAAATAAAAAAGAATTGTGTGCAATATGCAAATTTGTGTCATAAATCGAAACTTTCAACCTCCAAACAGATGTTTTTACTTCATCCATCATGCTTTTGTGTGTGATGTAAAGAACTTGGCAAATTATGTAGAAACATTTTCTCCGACTTTCCACCAAACAGCAGACAGATGAGGTTAGCAACTAACATAATCAAGGATTTTGTAACAAAACGCGTAGAATATTTATATCGGGTTGAGTTGAGACTAAGCACACTGAAAAAGGGGTAGAAAATATTTACTTTACCTTTTGTCAAATGTGCTGAAACACATTTTGAAATTGAGAGGTCACTCAAGAGCAAAACCACATGTTTGATTTTCTTTGTTTCAGGTGCATCAGTATTATAACTGCTTACCAGAGGAGAAGGTCCCTTATATCAACAGCCCTGGAGAGAAATACCGCATCAAGCAATTGCTTCACCAGTTGCCACCACATGACAATGAGGTAAAACTACACAACAAAATTCTGAGTAATACATGAAAGCTTTTCTTTACTCTTATGATTTCCAGAGGTTAGGTGGCGTTTCAGCTCTAATGATGAGTCGTGTTGTTTCAGGTACGATATTGTAATGCACTGGACGAGGAGGAGAAACGAGAGCTTAAGCTGTTCAGCAACCAACGGAAGAAAGATAACCTGGGCCGAGGCAATGTCCGTCCTTTCCCCCTAACTATCAATGGGGCCGCCTGTGACAAGGTAAACCAACATCATTCCTTGCATAATGACCTACTTTTTCCAGACTTGGGGCATCGTCTGTGTAGCAAATATCTTTAATTCTCCTTCATAAAAGCATGTTAGTCTTGAAAATATTCAATACTGTCTCTTTTCACACCTTACAGCTTTCATTCTTTCTTTGTCTGCCTTTTCTTCCAACACTACCTGACTCTCTCACTTTCTTTCGTACCTTTCATTTGATTTTGTTTCTTTTCATTGAATTTTATTTCTTCTCTTTTCCTTTCCTCTCTACAGTGTGGGGGTCAGATAAATGGAGGGGACATTGTAGTTTTTGCACCAAGGGCGGGTCATGGAAAATGCTGGCACCCTCAGTGCTTTGTCTGCGGCACATGCGAGGAAGTATTGGTGGACCTCATATACTTTCACCAGGATGGCAAGATCTACTGTGGCCGGCACCATGCCGAGAGGCTGAAACCCCGCTGCTGTGCCTGTGATGAGGTGCGCCTGTCTGGGCTTGGAGCCCTTTGGGGTTGGAAATGGCTGAATGGTTCATGCTCACAGACTTGGATGGGGTTGGAATCAGTCTGGAGGGAAAAGATGTCTCAGTGTCTTTGCCACGTCTCAGAAAGTCCGCTGTAATTTATAGTGAGCGGGCTTGAATAATAAGTCAGGCCACAGTGCTCTGCAAGTATTGGAAAGAGAATTTCTATTTGATTAAACTGTTTAATTATCTTTAACTGGAAGATATCAATCTGATGTCACGTACATATCTTTTAAGTTAGTTTCTTTATAAGGTAATTTTGTGAAATAATTACATGAATATTATAAAATGCAAGCACAAAGGATGCCTAGATTATTGCTTTTATTCAGCTGAAATATGCCTGACTTTTACACTTAAGAACACTCACGCTTTGGTGGAATTTCTAACAGCTTACTAACCTACCTGTCAGTTTATGTGGAGGTAGATGATCCTATTAAGGGGTAGTATGTCAAAAAGGATCCTATTCTAGGTCGCGACACGAATAAAATACAGGACCCTGAGATACAGGATAGCAACATAGGTAGATATTGTGTGTTATCTGCTTGCTGATAAATGTAATGTGTTAATCATATAGATCATCTTTGCTGATGAGTGCACTGAGGCGGAGGGCCGGCACTGGCACATGAAGCATTTCTGTTGCTACGAGTGTGAGACCACCCTTGGCGGGCAGCGCTACATCATGAAGGATGGACGACCACACTGCTGCAACTGCTTCGAGTCCCTTTATGCAGAGTACTGTGACGCATGTGGAGAACACATAGGTACTAAACATGCTTCCATTGTTGTTTTAAGTCCTCTGATATCTAAATGAATTGCTATCAAGAGTGACAGACATGCTATTCCTGTACTTGCTTCGTGGAAAAAAAACCTCCAACAGCCCTTTATTGTAAGCGTGACTCTTATCAGCTCTGGAAGCCTTGTGTGCCGCAGCTGTGGAGAGGCGGGTTCAGTGCAGTGAAATGCGGATAGTTATTATCATCCCAAGCTTCAGTAACAGTGAAAGAGTGTGTTTCAGAGGGTGCTCCCATGTTGTATCCAGATGGAAGCTGTGAAAGATGATTACTTCCTCTTGCTGGGGAGTAGTGCTGGTGAAATTTATTCATGCTATCTTACAAACTGAGTGATCATCTGTGGGCATGAAATCATAAATATTTTACTTTGAGAGACAAAGGGCTCTGTTTGCTCATAATTTAAATAGTGCCTTGCAGCATATCGGATAAAAATTAGGTATCATGTCAACATATCTGACAAAAATTTGCTTAATAGCTAAAGGTTAACATCAGTTTGTGATGTTTTTTCGTCATGTGTCGATACTAAAAATGGTCAAATGTTTTTGTTCCCATCTTTTTAAAGGCATTGACCAAGGTCAGATGACTTATGATGGACAGCACTGGCATGCAACTGAGGAATGTTTTTGCTGTGCCCGTTGCAAGCGCTCCCTTCTTGGACGCCCCTTCCTGCCAAAGCAGGGGCAGATTTTCTGTTCACGGTCCTGCAGTGCGGGACAGGTGAGGAAACTGAAAATACATCTGAAGCATCTCCTCATTTAGTTATGTGTATACCTGCTGTTAATTAGTATACATTTTTAAGAGTTTTCTAGTTATGCACATATATATATATTTTTATTTTAACAATTAAGGATCCCGAGGAATCTGACTCCTCAGACTCTGCCTTCCAAAGTGCTCGATCACGTGAGTCCCGCCACAGCACCAAGATCGGAAAGAAGGAGCGCAGGAATGCTGAGCAGGATAGGCGAAGCACCGAACCCCGCCAGTCAGCTCCTCCATCGATGCCCGACCGTCTCTCTGCTGATATGGATCCCCTCTCTGGTCAGATGGATCGCTTAAGCCTCACTTCTAGTCAGACTCCAAGCAGGACACCTAACCGCACCCCTAGCCGCACTCCTAGTCGAGCCCCAAGCCTTAACCAGGTGTGGATGAGCCGAGATGACCCCTACATCCCTCCTTCCTATGAAGGCCCTCAGCGGGATCCCTCCCCTAGCCCTACACCCATTCATCTGCTGGGTCAGTGTAATGCTAGGCAAGGTTACAATCCTAATGCGAATGCTCATCCACCAACCCAGAGTCCTGCCAACCCAGGAAAGAGGCCTGATTCCTGGGGAAAGGAGCAAGGGAATGCCAAGAGGACCCCTATGGCTGCCCTGAGAGGCTACTCCTTTAATGAAAACTGGATGCAGCACAGCCAGGATGAGTTCAGACCCAACAAGCTGCGCACCCAGATGAGCTTCAATGAGATGTCTAGCCAGAATCAGGGTTTCTCTGACAAGAGAAGTATCAGTCTGCATGGATTCCAGAGAAATGGAAGACCGCCACTGACCAGGAGGAACCCTATCAATGCCATGAGCTTTAACGAGCCCCTCACTCCTCTAGAACAGACCCCTCGTGGATCCATGGACTCCCTAACTATGTCTAATGCTACAGGTATGGGGTTAAAAAGCCTAAAGTTAAGGTCATTTATATGAGATTATATTAAAAAAATGACATTTGATTTTTTTTATTTTTTCTTGTTGTAACAGGTAACTCTCTAGATGGAGTCAGCAAGCGTCAGGAGCATCTGTCAAGGTTTTCCATGCCTGACCTGAGTAAGGATTCAGGTGTAAATGTGTCTGAAAAGAGCAACATGGGTACCCTCAGCTCCTCAGTCCAGTTCCACAGCACAGAATCGCTGTCCTCCTCCCGCCCATACAACAACAACAACAACATGTACACCCCTCTGAGAGTCGGCTACCCACTGCAGTACTGGGATGGCCCACAGCCGCTCGGCTTTGATGGTAAAGGTCGTGTCGGGGTGATGGGCAGCAGTGGGAATCTGCGGATGGCTCCCATGAGTGACAGAATGCCCCGCCGAAGCTTGAGCGGGCAGGAATCTGTGTCCCAGAACCAGCAGCCACAACCCAGACGCCGCAAACACCATCGTGGGAACAACGGCAACGGCCAGCACCGCAGTGGCCGCCACCACAAACGCTCTCGCCGCTCTCGCTCTGACAACGCCTTGCACCTGGTGGCAGACCGGCCTGCTCAAATGATGGAGCCGCCGTACCGTCGCGTTCAGGAGGATTATGATCGTTTCCCCTCTGGTCATGCTGCACGGGAGTTGTTCGGGCTGGACCCGGGCGGGTACAGGCAGCAGCTTCACCGGCCCTGTCCCCGCACCACTTCTGATCTTACCCTGCAGAATGCTGGCTGGCAACCTGTCGGCCTGGGCGGGCCGTGCTGGGGCGATGGGTACATGGAGGCTGCTGACCCCTGGTGCTCTAGCTGCTCCTCTTCCTCCGAGTCTGAGGAAGAAGAGGCTTATTTTATGGGAGAACCAATCCCTCGGCCCGTGCAGCTGTGCTACATCAATAACGAGGAGCGACGCCATCGCTACAGTCCCTCTGGGATAGGTGGCCATCACGGACCTCTTCACGGACCGATTCATGGCCAGCTGCACACCCGCCAGAGGAGGAAGAGCAAAAACTGCATCATTTCGTAGATATAGAGCAAGGAGTTGGGGAGGGATGAGCAGGAGAGTGAAAGATATAAGAGAGAAAGGTAAGGAGACGGTGTAAAGCAGCAGAGATGGTGGAACAGAGGGAGTGGGAAGGTGAGAGTGAGACAGCTGAAAGTGAGAGTGAATAGAGAGTTTCTGTGTGTGTGTGTGTGTGTGTGTGCTTTTGTGTGTGAGTGGTGGGGTTGAAGAGGGAAAAAAAGGCCTATTTTTTGTGCTTGTGAGCTTACACAACTCTACACCATGTAGTGTTTGTGTACACCTACACAGAATGATCTAATCCTAAGAGGAAGCTCAGCTGGCTTACACAACGGGAGTGTTTACGCTGATGGAGATCAACTGATGGTACCAGGAAGCACTGAAGAATTTGACAACTACATAGACTGTGGTCAAGGTAAAATAACATGGCATGTGTGCGTGTCTGTGCGTGAACCCCATGTTACAGAGAGATTGAACTATTCCAGCTGGAAAAGGCCAGTGGTCAAACTACAGTGACATGACTGTTCACGTCACCGCTCAGTGATCCAAGCCCTGGGCAGTAAACTTATTCTGTGTGGACAAACGAGAAATTGTATTGGGATAGTGCAAGCTACGTGCTAGATTCCAAGCTGTGTCATTGTTTACCTCAGTGGAATCCAAATGCTGCTGGAATATAGTGTTGGCTCGCTAGCCCCGTTATCACCTTGTACAAATAGTCTTTTAAACCTTGTGCTCTGCATAGCCGGCTCTCCATTGCTTCACCAAGGACAGAGCGCCACACAGCCTCTGCTCCTTGACCATTCAGGCACAGTAACGTCAGGTATGGTCCCGTTTTCTCTTCTGCAACATGCTTTGTTTTGGTTTTTTTGAGAGTTACCTATAGTTGATTAATACTACCACTAATAACACTAACAATAATAATGATAACACAAATAATAACTATAAGAATATTAAAGAATAATACCTACTAGATGTATATATAG
The DNA here is from genome assembly GCF_056152115.1 of Neolamprologus brichardi. Classification (NCBI taxonomy): domain Eukaryota; kingdom Metazoa; phylum Chordata; class Actinopteri; order Cichliformes; family Cichlidae; genus Neolamprologus; species Neolamprologus brichardi. The sequence continues at coordinate 22,448,640 of NC_142123.1, forward strand.
TAATAAACTTTAATAATGGATGTAGTAATGTAAATGTCCTGTACATATGGTCTTAAATATTTATATATTTTGTAACTAAAGAACCATTATTTGTATAACATGATGTAGAGATAGGGAGGCTTGCATGTTAATTTGTTGTTGTTGTCTCATACTGAAAATAAAGTGTATGTCAATGAACAACCAGGAATATTATTATTTTTGGATAAAGTGGTTTTGAGTTCGGAGGATGTTTCACTAAGCCATTCTACCATTCCTAAAGAAAAAGTAACTTTCCTTGCAAGGAAAGCTCCGCTGAATAAACGTTCCATCAAGCAGTGTTACTGTCAGTCAGATAATAACCACCACCAACCAGGACCTTCCCACAAGCCTTTCCACAGCAGGTCAAGTGTTCTGACCCGACAGTCCGGGAGGAGTCTGAGAAATCAGAAGTTCCCTGTCTTATTTCTCGCACATCCAACAGGTTAACTACGAGAACCGAACATTCATTTACCTTCTAATTTATTCCAGACCTTCAAATGCGCCGTTATAACCAGTTAATGACTTGAGCTGAGTGGTCATAATGTTTTGGTTCAGTCTACAGTACTGTGCAGTTTGGGGCCTCCTTTCATTTCTCTATATTTTGCTTTCAAGGAGCCAGAATTTCTTTTCATTTTTAAAATGGTATTGAGCAAGAGTTCTCCAAGCTTTCTTAAGGTCTTTCATATTTTTTTAAATATTGGCTACTTTATTTTCAGTCCAGTTTTTGTACTTGACCATTTTTAAAGGAATTTCTTTCATTTATTTGTCTGTTAAGCCACTGTTCCATGACTCATTCATGACTCAAGCACAAAAGTTTGACTTTCAGGCATCTTAAAACTGTATAAAATCTAAATAAAAAAAACCCCCAAAAAAACGGGGTGACTCAGGACTTTATATAGAGCAGGACATTTTACAGTTAATCCTGTTACACTAGCGCCTGAGCTGCTCCCGAAAAAAGTTCAAATGTATCTCTTGCATTATTGTGCTGCAGTTTCTTGTCACTGGTCACATTTAAATGAATATCAATACTTCAGTGATAATCCAGCCTGAGCCGTGTCAGTGTTCGAGTCACAGAGTAAATCAGAAATACTTTGACACTGGCCACTTCAGCAATATAACAAGGACCAGTTAATAAACAAAAAAATTACATTTCTAACATAAAAAGATCTGAAATTTGGCCTATTAACTACATTAGTTTTTTACAATAGACCTATAAGATTCAGTATATGAATTTTAGTAGCTACAACTATAAGTGAGTTGGAAATGGTTTGAATACTTTGATTACATCAAATATACAGTCACGATAAAAAGAAAATACATCTTCCTTCAACTCTTAATGATTTACATAGGTAAATACAACCATATTGTGCTGAAATATTGTTTAACAAAACCAAAGTAGTGAAGAAGTAGTCTGTAAAATATAAATTATACCCTTGCTGCTTCCAGTTTAAGCAAGAGCCAGTGCTGCTCATCAAATGCAGCTGATTAGCTGATCATCAGCCAGTGTGATAATCAGTGTGATCGCTTATATAAAAGAAGATATTTTGGCAGCTTGCAAGTCTGGAGCATTCAGGTGTGTATTCAATTCAATTCAATTCAATTTTATTTATATAGCGCCAAATCACAACAAATGTCGCCTCAAGGCGCTTCATAGATACAGAGAAAACACACATCGAGAAGGAGTTTTAAAAGTGGAAACATTCAAGTGAGTTGCCAGTCTTCCCGCAAGTGAATCTCCCAACAAATTCACCCAAAGATCAGAAAGATGACAAGAAACCCAAGACCTACATCTCAGACCTCAGGTAGCTTGTTAAATATTAAAGTTCATGACAGTACAATTTAAAAAAAAAAAAAAAAAAAAGGCTGAACAAGCTTGGCTCATTCAGAAAGGTTACCAGTAGAAATAGACTTCTTTAAAAATAAAAAAGGAGAGGCAACAGTTTAGGTCAGAAGCAGGTGACCATATGAGTGCAGCAATGACTGAATGCAGTCCCTTGCTACATGTCTTCCCCCCACACTCTCTCTCGTCACTGTGCTATTTAATAAAGGTTAAAAAGTAATTTAAAGAAATCTAAGCTCTAGATTTGTAAAGTTGCATGTGAACAAACCACAAGACCTGTGGAACAAATGACCAAGACCAAAGTGAAGATGGTTAGCCAAAATGCATAGCACCATACTTGGTGAAAATCAAATGCAGCGTATCACCTTTGAGGCACAGAGATGGAGGGGTGATGATTTGAGCTTGTTTTGCAGCCACGTGATGTGGGAACCTGAGTCCACCATGAACTCATCCAATACCAAAGTACTCTAGAGTCAAATGCGAGACCATCTGTCTGACAGCAAAAGATTGCTCCAACTTTGGTGATGCAACAAGACAATGATCTAACCTGATTGAAATACTCTGGTGGGACATTAAGAGAGCTGCACAGAAACAACAACCCTCGAAACGCAATCAACTGAAGCAACCCTATAAAGAAGAGTGGGACAAAAAATGTTCATGACAACATAAGAGACTGAACAAAGTCACAGAGAACGAGATTCAGATTATTGTTAATAAAGTTGGTTGTACACACTACTGAATTACATGGTACACACAGGTTTTCACTCACCGCTTCAGGATTCTGGGTTAATTTTTGTTAAATAAATAATAACATGGTTTATTATGTCATGTGTTATTTTTCTGAGGTTAAATTTAAATAATTTTAGAAACTGGTAAAAACTAGGTGGCGCTTTTTTTATTATTATGTCCTGATATGTAAAACCTTAGAACTGAATGAGGGTCTATTTTCTTTTCACACATCCATAGCTTGAACCTCTTCACACAATTTAGTGCACTAAACAATGATCGGCAGAGGGGGCGTGAATCAGGCTGTAAGACGAGCAACAATGGTCTATATCAAATATCATAGAATCTACAGGTGTTGAAACCATAGATAATAGTGTGTGTCCAAGTCACCTACTGACCTATTAATGTATTTCCTGCTGTGACCTGAATTGATCTATATAGCCATGAACACATCACTGAGCATATTTTTGGACCACATAATGTTTAAAACGCTGTAAACAAAGTTTATTGCAAGCAAAAATAAATTATGCCAAAATATATTTCAGTCTATATAAGACCTTTTAAAGCAATACAACCAGTGCATCGTCATCATCACCAGCACATTTTCAAAATAACAAGCATAATCAAAACGTTTTTACCAGTGTTCAGAATTACACTGTAGACAGAGGGGACTATTATCCAAGAAGCAGACAGCAATGCACAAGATTATTACAAATAAGAAAACAAAAGCAGCAATAAATCAAATCAAGTTCTCAGCACTTTAAAAGACTAAGAACACAGGCAGCATGGCGTGTCTGATCAGTGTGACGGCTCCCTGGAGTCGTAGTCCTCGATAAATTTCTCCATTGCTTCTACGCAGCGTTTGCCGATGTCCCGGAGGTTCTGCTGTAAAGAGGACTGGATGGGACGCTCCAGAGATGGATCCTTTTTAATCAGCATCTTTACTACAAAGCCAAACATTTCACACTCCTGATAGTACACCTGAAAGACAAATGCAATCATGGTTTTAGGACAAAGAGGGGGACAAAGTGGGATTGTTGGTGGAAAGGAAGAGTGCATTTTCAATTACACTGAATGGATTATTCCACCGAAATGCTCGCACGCTGACTGCTCACAATTTATATGTGCGCACACGTGTGCGTACGGAGTTCTGTGGACATTTCTGCATCAGCTACCTGTTGCCAGACTGTCTTTTTCTTGCAGTGCATCTATAATCCTGCAACCATGGAGATATGAAAAGCAAGAGGCCATCTTTTCCATCAAGTGGGTGGAAGCACACGTACACTCTCTCACACAAACACAGATAAGCAGAACCTCAAGTGACGTCTGTCACATCGAAGGCGGCATTAAAGCACGTTGCCTGTGATACAGGTGAGCCGGCCTCACTTTACATTGAGGATCAATTAGAGAAATAAAAATAAGAATAACAAGAAAGAATAACACCATCTATCATGTAAAATAGTGAATAAAACCTTCTTTGTCAGGCCTGGCAAAGAGAAGCCAGTAATGAGACTCGTGTTGCCTCTGGCTCTGCATTTCAAATCTAATGTTTATACTACAACAAACAAATCTTTTTTCCTTGTCTCACGTCTCCTGGCGCTTTCCTCAGATCTTCCCTCCGTCACTCTCGCTCTAATCCCAGCTTTTCTTATCTTTACTTTTCTGTTTATAGCTACCCCTTCTCCCAACACGTGTATGTGCGTGTGAATGTGCATGTGTGTGTGAGTGTAATGACACCCCATCCACCTCATCTATCTCTTTCCTCTTCTGTTGGATGGCTCTGTCTCGTGCCGCCGTCTGGCTCACAGTTGAAGGGAGCTCCCTCTCTCCGCTTCGTTCTTTGCTTTTTGTCCCCTTGTGATCTCTCTCCCTGCTTTGATTCCTGTCGCTCTGGCGAATCAGAAATTAAAAAAAAAAAAAAAGGGAGAAAGAAAGAAAGCAAAGGGAAGAAAAACAAGAATATTAGAGGCAGCAGTTGGGCTGTAGTATTCAGATAGTTAGCCAATGACATGGAAGCAAACACTGATGATGAATGAGCTGCTTATGACCGGCAGACAACTAAAGAGTAGCGCCACATGTTAACTTTTAACAGAGAGGCAAGCAAATTCTTCATTTGTCAACTCTTCTGACTAAGTTCAGGGGCAGAAATACACAACAAAGAAGTGCAGTTCAGTAATGGCCACACTTGTACTCACAATTAAACAACCCGCAGAAAAAGACGCAGTAAAGAGCAAAACTTCAAGTGACTGTTGAGTAACTTTTTAAATGTCGCTTTCAAAGGTCTCTCCGGTGATGCCCAGCTCTTCTTCCCCACCCAACCCAAAAAAATAAATAAAAGACAATATAATGATAGAAACTCAGTCATAACAAGTGTATATGGCTTTTCTCTTAATTAGCTGTTAACATGAATTTAAAAAAGAATCTACAAATAAACTTGCACTAGAGAGAGAACAGCAGTCTCTAACCGGAAGTCTTACAAAGTGGTGACCCCAAACTACAGGTCTATAAACACCACCTCTTCCCTTTTCACTTCAACTTCACTGCAGCAGCAACCAGCTGTGATTCATCATGTGCTGCTCTGCTCCATGCTGTGCTTAGGTCAGCCAAGAGATTTATGCGACTATTTGATTTCAGGCCTTTCTGCAGCACCTGGGCTTTCTGCATTTGAGTCTACGCCCTGAGCTCACGTTGGATGAGCAAACAAACACACCATCTACCTGGACACCGACATGTTACTACTTTAACTGATCGATAAACAGGGGCAGGGGGGAATCTTGCTCTTTACTTCGAAAATGTGCATTTTTCAGCTCTTTCTGGCATTGTAGAGCGGAGATTAATGAGGAAAACGGTGTGCAGATAATATGACGATGAAAAGAGCTGCAAGTGGAAGCCGTTATTTACAACAAACACATGACAGAAAACCAAAGATTCACACTATGGCTTAATCTATTGATTCTTTTTTTAGATCATTATTATCAACTAAGCTGCCAGTTTTGACTGTAATAACTCAATCGACATACAAAACTTTAAAAAACTGAATAGCAAGCGCTTCACAATGTAAAACAACACAAGTAAACGCTTTTAAATACAAATTTTTGTCTCAAAAAATACTCCCAAACTTATAACAAAGTTAAATGGAAAATAATATTCTCACATTTGAGACCGTGGTAGCAACAGTTATTTCACATTATTGGTCCAGTTGCTACTTAATTGTCTTTAAAAAGACAAATTAAGTAAGTGCGGCAATATTTATTAATAAAACATTCATTTTCATGTCAGTCTCTGTGGTCATTATATATATATATATATATATATACATATATACATATCTATATATATATAGATAGATATATCTATATCTATATCTATATCTATATATATATATATATACATATACATATACATATATATATATATATATATATATATATATATATATATATATATACACACACACACACACATACATATACACACACACATATATATATATATATACACACATACATATACATACATACATACATGTATGTATATGTTATAATAGAAGAAAATGATGTGATTTTCAAGGAATGGGTGAAACGATATTAGCGTATTTTTTGACACTTCATAATAAAATTGGGAAGCAGAGCACCATTCTTACAGGTGAACTTACGGTGAACTGCATGTCCTTGTCTCTGCTGGAGGAGGACCTTGAAGAGAAAGGTCTAGTAGCTGGAAAAACAGAGAAAACACGAGGTCAACACAGAACAGAAGGGGGAAAAAAATGTATGTCCACTATCTTATACCAAATCGGGCCCCCTTTTTTTCCTATTCCCAGAGTACCCTATCTTTTAGTCGTCATTTACGCTATTCTTATGCCTCCTTCTGCTTTGTTTTGTTGCTTTTTTTTGTTCTAAGTATCAGGATCTGGAATCAGAGAAAGTTTTGGCAGAATCTGCTGACATTTATGTGATTTTGGACTGCATTGTTTGGCTGCAGCGTCCCTATGTGAAGCAATAGCTTTGTCATGGCTCATTATATACCGCTGGCTAGTCGCTCCCTCTCTTTTTCCTCTCTCTCGCAGTCATATATACACACAAATCAGCGATGAGTCACCATCATCGCACCATCACTCAGGCGCGCACACACACTAACAAAACAAAAAAAAAAAACCTGTTCAGTACTCACACATACACAAACACACACCTCCACAGTGCTGCAGTGTGCGTGCAGATACAGTGCCTGCGTGCAAAATAAAAACATACAGTAGCTCACCCGTTAAACAGAAACAAAGCATACCGCTTTATACTAACAACAAAACAGGAAACGTGGACTTCACAGTTAGTGTTCAAACTGAGCAGAACATGACCACAACATATTTTACACCTCTGCCATTTACTTCCTATGTTACAAAACGATGAAGTAAGTAATTAATCTGTTTTATCTGACTAACTAAATCACACAGTTACACTGTCAGCAGGCCATATGACATAATCCATCTATTGAGTCCAATAAAAGTTCCTTAGTTATCAGCATTATGTAACGTTGGTTTGTTGCTACCAGAGTGTGACTACCTACCAACCAGCAGATGCACAATGAGCAAATGCCCTCCAAATATTTGTAATGCAAAGTGCTTCTGAATATGTGCGTCTGCCTCTGCTTGCCTATACTGCCACCCAGTGGTTATTTTATAGTGCAAAGAGGGACGTGTACAGCTTGTGCAGTACACTGTGGATTATGTGTGAACATGATAAGAAATCCAGGAGGTGAAGGCAATGACAGTGACATCTTTTTCATGTTTACAGCGCTTGATTTTTCATTGTGTCAGAGGGTTATTTGTTTCATCGAGTGGTGTTTTTCTAGCTCTGCCACGTGCCTGACCACTATTTACAAGTACAAATGAGCCTGTTCTCCCACCGACGGTGCTGAAAATAAATGGCATGGCCATAAAGAATGCTGACATCTAAAGCTATCTGATTGCTGAACGTCATATTCCTCGTCTGCGATTTTCCACTCGACTACAAGAATTTTGTCCCAATTAGCCACAGTATCTCCAAATAAATCCATACAGCTTAACACCATGTGGTTTACAATATTTCAAACATGATTGTTTGGACATTAAATAGTAATGACTTTCATAGCTTGCACTGTATTTTAACATCGGTGTTATTTAATGCGCACCTTCTGATAGTCACAAACTAAAGTTTAAAGATGTAAAAAAAAAAATGCTTTTGTTTAAGATTTCCATCATATGGAAATCAAGCAAGAAGAATATTGGAAGCTGAATTATTAATAACAGTCGAATTTGTTCCACACCAAAGTCTTTAAGATATGTCTTTATGGGCCTCACGTATATTTTTTATGAACTTGACATGTAATAAAAACCTTGCACAAGTCCTGACTTTATGTCTGTGTAAATGTTTAAATAAAGCAAAGGGAGTGTGTTTGTGTGCTATAACCGTCTGTATTATCGCAGACCTCTTCTGTAGAACTTACTGTTGTCTTGCTTTGGAGATGAGCTTCCTTCAGTGCTCTCTCTCCGCTTGTACTTCTCCTTCTCCCACTCCTTCAGCCTGACCCTTTCCTTCAGTGGAATGTGGTGAAGTTTAGAATGGAAGTGATCTCTCCGGTGGACGTAAGCCCAGTGGCTCATGTGGTGGTGCCGCTGGGTGCCAAAGCCGGCTTTGTGGAATGCATGGTCATCCCTTGTAAAACTGCATCATTTAGGGAGTTAAAAAAAAGATGTCAGAGCAGACAAAATGATTCTCAGGCTAGGTATCAGTACTCCCAGTTCCCACCTAGGCATTCTTACCGAGGCTTGTGGAACCGTCCTGCAAACTTTGGTTTGTAAGAAGCGGACAACCATGCCCTCGGTCTGGATGGACTTCGCACTCTTCTGATCGCCCTCTTCTCATCCTGAATTGACAGGGGTTACCCAAGTCATCACAATCTGGTGTTTTACAAGAATAATCTATAAAGCTTTTTGGTTTTTGTTATTAAACACGATGTACCTTAGCCGGAGACACAGTGTTGTCGGTAGCCCTCTTGTCAGTGGAGTCATCACTGTGTTCCTTGTACCGCTGTGACACTGACCCCTGAAGACAGCATCACGGTTAATCACAGTTATAAGGGTGTTACATAAAAGTAGGACATGATTTTATAAGAGATGAATCAGTCTGGGAAATAATAAATTCCTAAATATTTGACATTTAAGCTTCTTATATTTGCAGCATTTTAACTAAAATTAAATCTATATACTAAAATGAGATTGACGTGACTAAATTTTCTAAGTGGACAAACAAGTTGATTATAATAATGATAATTATTATTATTAGTAACAAACGTACTTACGCCAAGCCCTAAGAAGAAGTAATAGTAATGGATTAAGTATCTCTACGCGGAGCTTTAAACACAGTGTCATCTATCCGGAACACTTTCGATTTCGTTTTTGGAGTTCTGGGATCAGGACATACCACATTCAATCAAAAGCATAACATTTCACACATTTAAGGGGGGAAAAGACTCCTGTAGGTGAAATAAAATATTGACGCTTATTTGTATCACTGACTTTCCGGAAAATAAACAAGATTTTAAATAGATAAAGCATTCTGCCCAGTAGTGCTCCCTGTGCTTACAAACGAGTCTTCCTTCCTGTTATATTTGGAGTTTTTCAGATATCGCAGCAGTACTGCTTGTGTCATTTCCTGACATTTTGATTCCTTTATTCTTATTGTAAATGATTGGAAATTAAAAAAAAAAGAAAAAAGGAAAGGTCAGTCGAAGCATGCGCACAAGAAGTGCATTTTGACAGCTTACAGTTTGTAACTCATAATTCCGAGGGGATTTTGCACGTTTGTTTCTTTTACCTTGCTTTCCTGTGTGGTTTGGGGTCGTGCTTGATCCATTTCTGCCCCTCTGCAGAGTCTGGCTTATCTTTATGAATGACACGCGGACTTTTATTTCTCTTTGCGTCCAACAAACCAGGAAGCGGCGTCTGAGCTCTCAAATGAATCTCGAGTGTCCATCTGTAAAGTGAACCTTTTGCATTTCCAGCTCTCGCACGCTGTAAGAGCTGCCTGCAGCTGGTAAAAAGGGTTTAGCGTGCAGTTACTTATTTCATATTGTCCACAAATATCCTGCGTGCCTATAGTTCATCGTGCTCGAAAAAGCGCAACATGTTTTCACTTCCTTTTTGTAAAATGGCCCAATCAGGTTGAGCCTACGGTCGCACAGGCTTATCAAAAAAAGAAGAAAAAAAGAGAAAGAAAATCGGGCGTTTCTCTTGAAACCACGCAGGCGCAGTCCATGTATTATCTGCATGTGAGCGACTCTGAACCCTTTAGATTATCAGGATTTACAAACCGATAAATGATAAGGTGTGGTGTGACACACACACAAATAGTTGTAATGGGAAAAAAAAGTCAGTAACAGTAACCATTTCCTGCCTCACTGTTTTTAGGGGCTGTTAACATCTGTACTGACAACTTTTTCAAAGTAATGAAAATTACATTTGATGTGTGGAATGAAGAAGTATAAGTAAAAGCTGCAGCTTTTTTCCAACTTTGTGCAGTTCTACATGCACAAAGCTAAAAAAAAAAAAAAAAAAAAAAAAGCTGCAAAAGATAAACTGGCTACAAATGAAGGAACTTCGGGAATGTTGCTGCTCTACCTTTGTGTGGATATTCTGCAAAGATCACACTAAGAAAAAAATAATCCTTGCAGTGCAGGTAGAGCCTATGCTGGAGGCAGTATACACCCTCAACAAGTCACGAGCCCATCTGAGCAAACTGCTGAACTCTTTGTTTAGTGGTCACCATAAAAAACACAAATAAAGGAAAGCACCCAATTTAGCAAAAGACCATCTGGATGATCTGCAACCCTTCTGGGAAAGTGTGGACAGAACGATGACACAAAAATTTTTGGGTATATGCACAGCACTGTGTTTGGAGTAAAACAGAGACATGTTCACAGATCAGCACCTAACCCTTCTCCCAGCAGTGAAGCATGACTGAGGGAATATCATAGTTTGAGGCTGTTTTGCTACCTCAGAGCCCTTTGCATTCAGAGAGTGAACAAAGTACTCAAAATCAGCATAGCAGTTCATGACCTTAAGCTTAGCACAGACTGGGTAATGGGACAAGCATTTGAACTACCGAACACAAGTAGAATGTTTGAAATAAGCCACCCAAGATATCCCAGAAATAGTGATAAACTGAAATGTTAGTGTCAGGTAAAATCTGATTGAGATTATTGCTGACATTCTAAAAGTTAACTAAATTTTACACGTCATATGTCAAGATTGCACTGGAAACTCCCTATCTACCTACCTACCTACTTACCTCCCTACCTACCTACCTCACTACCTACCTATCTATCTGCCTGTAGATTTGTACTAAGAAGATTACATTTAGAGGTTTACTAGAAGTGAGAACATTTTGTCTCTCAGGTACAAGGAATTTTATGATGTATTCAAAGAATCGCTGTGGTACTGACATCCTTCCTCCGAAATTTAGTGTTCCTCTCTCCACCCACTGTCCCCACCCATCCCAGTTCTTCCTGTCTGAACAGAAAGAGGGACAGAGACGGACAGAAGGAACATAATTAAAAGCAGACACCTTTAAGATGCCTTGGAGAATTGTAGTATTTAAAACATTTATCTGAGGCCCATTTACAAAGGTAAGCCTGAAAAAAAAAGCAAGACACTAAAGCTTCTGGGACTGTGTTTTGTACTTCTGCTGTTGGGTGTTTGGGCTTGACAACTTGTTGGAGCAGGTTTTTCTTCTTGTCAGGTGAGTAATACTAATTGTTCAGGGAGAATGCTGGGCTGTGCTCGACACGCCAGCACGGCCTTTTGTCTTGTGGCAATAGGAAGAGAGGCTTTTTGTACAAAATTAATCATTTCTGAAAAACCAGAACTGTTTCCTGGTGTCAGCTGTCTATCTTGCAAAGGTACAATTAGTTTTAGTGGATGAGGTGGGAGGAGAGGGGGAAACAAAAGGTAAACACAGTGTTGACCGCTTTCAGTTTTTAGTTTTTAACATTCTGTTCTTAATTTATCTTGTTTGTTTTTCTTTCTTTTACAGGATCAAAACTAGAGTCGTCTTAGTGATATTGACGCTCAACTTTTTTTTTAAAGTGCGGGATTTCCTGAAAAGACATGAGGTAAGGATATAAAGAGTGCTTATAGGATCATGAAAACATCAGCTGAGAGACTATACTTGATGATGTTGTACATTTTTCTAATCCAATACAAGACAAAAAAGAAAAACACTACATTCCACTTCTGTCTGTGACATTTTAAAGAATGTGTAAGTTGTGAATTTAAGTAAAGTAAAGTATGTTTACTGGGAGCATTTTCCTCACATGTTAATGTTTACAACAGCTGGCCAGCTGTTCTATCATGAATATAGGGCAATGACAAAAAAAGAAAGGTTAACTGTTAGTTACACAGTGATAACTTATTTTTAGTTTTTCCTTTTTAAAAAATTCAGTTGTCTTTTACAGGGTGCAAACTTTCCCAAGAGCGCAAATTTTGCAGGAGTTTAATTTGCAGTGCCAGGCATTGGCTGCTAATAGCTACAGAGGCTTTAAACAGGAGTTTGAGGTAACTCTTAAGTCTAAAGCTTGAAATGCAAACAGATTTATGATTGTGCTTTCATGCAATGTTAATGTCTGTGGGTCCATGCAGGAGCTCAATGAAGTTGGAAAAGATCTCCCCACCAGGGCCGGGGACTCTGAGGCCAACAGGGAAAAGAACAGATACCCATTCATTTTACCGTGTAAGTGCAATGCCTCTTATAATACAAAGAATAACAAGTATGCGTAGCAACATTTCAAACTTTTGTCTGTTTTTCCACATCTGGTTGTAGATGATCACTGTCGGGTCAGGCTCTCTGTTCAAAACTCCTATCCACACACCGACTACATCAATGCAAACTTTGTGCCTGTAAGATCTCATTTACTCCCTCAACTTCAATCACTTCTTCCTACCTACATCTGTCTGCACCTGTTGTTAAATGTGTGCTTGCATTCAGGGTGGAGGCTCAGAAAGAGACTTCATTTGCACCCAGGGTCCTTTGCCCAACACCATAGCTGACTTCTGGAGGATGGTGTGGGAGCAAAACGTCAGGATTGTTGTCATGGTGACAGCTCTGAAACACAAGGACATAGTGAGAGACGCTTACTCATTTTGTGTGTTTGTATGTGTGTGTGAAGCTTCTTTTATTGTTACATTAGAACTTCAAAAACAAAAACAAACAAATAAACCATTTATTTATTTATTTATTTCTTGAATGAATAAATAAATGGTATATAAAGACTAAAAAGATAAATTAATATGTAGGCAATTTATTTATTTATGACATTCAGTGTTGTATGCAAAATTATTTAATTAAAACAAAGTGAAAATAAACCATGTATAACTTAAAAATTAAATCGATTGTTTATCTATATAATTTTTTAAATGTGCTCAGACTTTTACCCATGTTGCAAAGAAGAATGATCCAAACTTACATATAAATCTGTGCACAGTTTTAGCTAAAAGTACATTAAATATTCAGTAAATGGAAAAGTATGTGGACCACAGGATTAATGGCATTAGTGGCAGATAATATGACGTCTAGTCTATAATATAATTAGACTGATGGTTGGAGTTGATCAATTAATGCAGGTAACCTGGTTATTCTAGAGGATTCACATTCACTTACATAGATAAAGAGGACATTTGCTCTAAACTTATCAATTCATTCTTTGTGTGCAGGTTTTCTGTGACAAGTACTGGCCACTGGACCCAGGGACAGTTTACCATGGACTCATCCAAGTCACAACAGTGACTCGCAAAAAAGGGCCAGATTATTTTATCACCACCATTAACCTCCGGCATGTAAGTGAAAGACGCATGCATTATGCTCTGTGCCCTCTTTAACCTGCCGCAGCGTACTCCTGTGTGCATTGACCATACCTGTAATCCATCAAAGAGATAAACGCTTATGGTGTTTGTGTTTCAGAGAGACTGTCCAACAGACAGGATAATCACACACTATTACTACCCCTCCTGGCCTGACAGGGGAGTCCCTAAGAGCCCATCCACTCTCTGCGTCTTCACTGAGCATGTGCGGCAGCATTTGGAAACCATTCCTCGTCTGGGACCGGCTGTGGTGCACTGCAGGTGTGACCTCTAACTTTAATCCCATCGCCTTGTCAGAAAAACAATGTCTTTGTCAGTATTGTTCCTGTCGTTTATAATGAATTATCAGTCGAATGGTGAATTGTTTTTGTGGTTTCAGTGCAGGTATTGGCCGGACAGGAACATTTGTAACACTGCTCTGGCTGCAACAACTGTGTGCGAGGGGTATCCGGCCTGATATCAAGGCTGCTGTGCAGGACCTTCGTCTGCATCGAATGGGGATGGTCCAGACTCTGGTCAGTCCTTCTTTTCATATTTTATAAACTGATCAGATATTCCGTCTTTTAGATCTTGATCTGAAAATGAAAGCTACGCCAGATTAAATTGATTAATGTCTGGCTTTGTATTACAATGTGGTTAAAATATAAAGTACAAGTAAAATGGAAATACCTAAGTACAAGTACAGCCAAACTGCAGCTAAACGAAGTACTTTCTGTATGCCCCACATCTGCTCACCCGTACAACGTCATCAAACGTAAGAAATCTAATGTCATAGATTATTAATATTAAATTAATCTTGATATGTAATGAGGCATTGCAAGTATTAAAATACATACTTGTATTTATTACTAATCTGCACATTTTGCGCACTTTTGAGTCATACCAAACATAAGGATGAGCATCCACATCATTTTCCCATTGTCCTGTGTCTATTCAGGAGCAGTACGTGTTTGTTCATCAGTGTCTGTTACACTGGCTCAGTGGAGGAACCTCAGCATGGTGAGCATGGTGGAAGTGTATCATTTGTCTCTGTATTGTATTGCGACTTCTAACTGGGAACTTGCTGTTTATAGGAGCTCACAGATCCAGACAACCAGTTTAAATGCCAACAACGGCATCCCTGATCGGCCTAAGAGCTCATCAGCACGGAGAGCGCGATCAGGGAGGAGCCACCGTCACCAACCCCGACAGAAACCTGCAGCTGACCCACCACAGAACACAATACAGCAGATTTTAAACCCGGGCAACCTACTGAGGCGATTACTTCCTTCCTCTTCACTGCTGAATCCAGCCACACACTGAACAGACATGCTGGAAGATGTAAATATGTAAAGAAAGACTACATAAAAATTTTTGCCATCATACATTAGCTCAGACAGAAGGACCTGTATACTGCTTGCGGTCGGGCCCTGCAGGCAGAAAACTGGCCTGACAACATGCAGATAAAAGAAAGAGCAGCTTGTATCGTCATTAGAAGAGAATGAATTCAAGGAAGAAGAAATCAGGTCAAACCTGTTACCCTACCTATCCTGGCAAAAAAATATTGAGGCTGGTACCTGTATATACTGGCACATACTTCATGTTACTGACAAAATATTTAATGTTAGCACAGCATGTCTTTCTATCTCATTTTTAAAGTTTTTATTTTTATTGTGACTACTGATAAAGTGCCACTGTAAGATGACTTTTATTCAGATCTTTGTTTTTCCTGAAAAATCATTGTGCATCATCTTATAATCACACAATGCCGGCTATCGGTACTTAAAGACGCATGTGCAGACTTCATACTGGACTGGCTAGAAAGGCAGACACATGGTATAGTGGCTGTACAAAAAAGGTCATGTTTCAAAAAACACACAGGCACTGCCATTCTCCTTAGATGAACCTATTACAGTACATGAAGGAGGCATGAGTTTTGTACATTATAGAACATTAAGGGCTAACCCACTTTTTTAGAGTCTTTCACCTCTCCTGTAATAGACATGTATAATACAACTGATGCCTCATCAGGTGAATTTTGGGGAGAAAAGAAGGTCCAGCAGCAGTCAGCATCCAAAGCCGCACCTCCAACGTGTAGCAAATGCGAGCCGAGCAGTGACGCATTGTTGCAATCAAAACCGGAGCAGATTAAAGTCCTCCTATTTGATGCTGCTGAGCGAGTCCGACAGGTGGTGCTGCGGTTTAAGCAAACAATGTAAGTCACCTCCCAATTCAGAGTGTGTGCATTAAAACTCAGTTCCAGACAGGCAAGAGTAAAACACAAAGAACTCCCACAGCTTGAAAATGAGCTCTTAGCCTACATTTGGCTACTTAATGCAGTTTT
This sequence comes from Neolamprologus brichardi, assembly GCF_056152115.1. Lineage (NCBI taxonomy): Eukaryota > Metazoa > Chordata > Actinopteri > Cichliformes > Cichlidae > Neolamprologus > Neolamprologus brichardi. The sequence continues at coordinate 22,464,435 of NC_142123.1, forward strand.
AATACCACTGAGGTATTCACTGTGACACTTAACAGTGACCAAGGCAAAAGAGGAAAACTAAAGCAACAAAAAAGAGATGTCTAAGAAAAGCAGCATAGCGCAGGCCAACCCCAGTGAAAATATATATGAAATATATTACAGGTTAAAACAAAACAGGAAAGAAAATTATTATTAAGCTGTTCCAGACTGTTGGTAAAGAGAACCAACAGTTAAAAATAACACTTAAATTAGGTCCAATAAAAAGATTAGATACTAAATCCTTTGGCCAAAACAAAAAAAAAAGTGATTGCCTCAGTAAGACAAACAATCTATTGGTTGTACGTGTATTTACAGTCCGTATGTGTGAGATATGCTGACACATAATGAAAATAAACATATACAATACATGCCACCCTTAAAGACCACAGGAGGGTGTGAGAGTATAGAAAACTACTCATAATGAGCAATCAAAGGCTTGGTGAAGAAAGAAGAGCTGAGTTCGTTTTTCATTCTCCTTCAGTCCAACTAGTGCACGTTCTCGGACATGTTAATGGCTTCCTGGATTTCACGAACAACAAGGATGCGGGCGAGCATCTGCTCCAGCTGTTCTTTTGGGATTGGCTGAGTTGAGTACCAGATGGGGCTATTTGGAGCCACCACGGGCTCAGGTGTCAGGTAGAAGGTGTCATTGCGACCTTTAGCACTCTGTGGACTGAAAGAGACAAAGAGGACATGGTGAGGATGTTTTCAGGAAACGCTTCATATAACAAATCAAAGTTTAGTTTTATTCCCCCCCTTACAAAAAAGCTGCATACGATTCTTTTCTGTGTGGGAACAGAGGCAAAAGGTTTAGTGGTGAGGATTGCTTTCACGACAGATTGTTACCTTTTAAAAGGACAGCAGGTAAGATTCAACTTGTCCAGAGTACCTTATATGCTCAAAACAGTACACAACAATGTCCACAATCTTAAATTTAGTAATATATCAAATGCTTATTGGGTAAAAGCGCTAAATTAACCAAGTGTAACACACTGTGTCACAATCAGAACAGTGGAGAGGCACAGGTGTACTCTCGCTTCTCTGGTGAACCTTAAGAGGAACCAGAACGTCAGTAGCTCATCTGGCTCATGATCTGATCACAATTCTCATTAATATGTGAAGTACAGAAAGAAAAATATGTTTTGTTGTCGTTGGTTGGCTGTACTAATAACGATTAAAAGCCCAGAGTAGTTAAGAAGTCTAGCACAACAGTCATACCCAGTCACCTCTGGCAAATGTACATTAAAAACAAAAAAAATCTCCTGGCATTTTTGCTCGGTGTGGGGTCAGTTTGAAATCCAAGCATTAATCTTGTGAATTACAGTACACATACTGATTACAGAGCACAGTCTGGGATCACACAACTGCAAATTTTGAAAGTCCATAAATGCAAAAAAGACAATATCAATACAGCCCCTTAAATCCAAGGATTTTCACAATTTCCTCAAATAAAAAGGCACCAAAGTCACATATTAATGTGATATTAATAACATAACATTTGTTAACAATGTAGTGCCACTACAATGTAATGCCAACGAAAGCCAAACGTTTGTAGCTTTTATCACTGGTAATGCTCAAAAGTAGGAAACAAAAAACCTTTTGGAGAGAAGAGCAAGGGAAAAGTTCTATAGCATATATATTTTTGTCAGTTGCCTAGCAACAGTGTTCTCACACCTTTAAGCACTTCAGCACAAACTGCTCTATATACTCCGCTTCCCATATGATTAACAGAAATGCAGTTTTATTTAAAGGAGGCAACCACCAACCACGGCCAGAGTGAAAAAGCATGAAAAGCACCACATTCTTTAAAATTTATTTACTTTTTACTGGTTGCATAGATTATCTCTTTGAGATAACATTTTACACTTCTTAATATCTCATTCACCGATTCCCCTTAGTGTCCTTCATAGTGTTTTGTATTTACCATTTGAAGAGGTAGAAATCATAGAGTTTGATGGGGCACCGCAGTGGGTTCTCAGGGTCCTCAAGCTGCTCTGAGTACATATCATCTGTCACTGAAAAGAAAAAAAGTGTTCATACAGTCTCCATTAGTTTGTCCTTAGAATGAGAATGTGAAATGCAGCACAAATGCAATCCCAGCATGCTCTTACCTTTCTGCCCTATGAACCTTTCTGTCGACTTTAGGTATCTAATGCTGGTGCTCTTATCTTTAGGATTGTTGGGACTCTTCCGGGTGTGCCTGAGCACCTTTGAAAAGGCGACTTTTAGATGCTGATCCACTGTTTTCAGGTGGAAATACCTGTAGAAACAGAAAAAAAAAGGAATTGCAAGCAACCATGAAGCCAGTACAGGAGGGTGCAGAATCTCGTTTAGTATTTTGTAGCTCTGTATGTTAAGAGTTATTTGTGCTGTAGATGAAGAGTATCTCTTATTTAGAGGGGTTTATCATGCCCACTTAAGCATGAGACAACCACATAAAGTTATTCCAGTAAGCATTACACTTGAGAGCACCTAACTTGGTACTCACTTGGTATTGAAGAACATTAAAGTTGTTAGCAGTGTCGAGGGAGAATGAGCTCCTAGTTGTTTACATTCCCACAACATCTCCTCTGTCACATGACTGGGAATAACATAACCTGTCAGGAGAGGGCAAAGAACACATTAGAGGACATGTGTGGTCTCTTTACAAGAAAAAAAAAAGTGCTTCATCACCTTATAACCACCAAGAACAAAACTTTATGGTAACTGCAATTAGAAAGTTTATAGATCTAAGAAACAAACCCCAGATCAACAGTTAGAAAGAAACCTAAGCGTAGTATTTATTAACGCTAACCGCTCCAAAGTTGGAGGTCTGGAACTTAAAAAATAAACTGAATTGCCACCTTGCATTTACATGCTTTGCCAATCAGTGAAGTTACAAATTACACTGACATCTGATCAGAATTTAAATCTACCTTCAATTAAGAGTTCAAAAGGAACTGAATCGAGATCTTTCAGCACACAAACATTTGATCAATAAAACTGATTCTGACAAAACACGAAGTTTAAGCCATGACACACGACAAAGCTTCAAATATGAATTTTCCAGAAAAGAAGCTATAAATACTTGAAATTGATGTAGCAAAAATATCCACATACCTATCATCTTACTATGTGACCTAAGGTCACCATGTCACCTTTCTCTTATACATTTAAAAATTGTAATGTATAACATCATAATGGATAACAATATGATGTTCCAGTGAAGCTGACTTGGATTTAAAATAGCATCACTTCATTTTATTCTATAAATAGTTTTCAATTGAATGACCAATTCACTACTCTGGTGGGCAAGCATGACTCCATTGTAACGGCCAATAGTGGACAGTTAGCAGTACTGCGGGGCAAGAGGTTTATTGACTCTCTTGAATCTCAAGCCAAGACTACTTATGTACATTTTAGGGACTTGTCACTCATATTCTGTTCTGGCAGCTTTATTCAAGTCCATAAAAGTGGCGACATCTCTCACACAGATCCAGTTTGTTGACATCTACGTGTAAAGAATCTACCACCGGGGTAAAAGCTTTCAAAGTGTGTACATCTACATGTATTTTCAATCTGGATGGGTAAATAATTCTGTCATGTGAGAGGTGAAGAATAAGAAATTTTTCAGAATTAACACAAAGGTAAGCGCTACATAGCTAGCTCAAAACACCCCCCCCTCCAAAAACAAACAAACAACTACAACACACAAATCTTACATTTTGTTGAGTTGAACTTTTACAGTGTAGGGCCAGAAAAGTTACACCAGGATTCATTTGTCACATTAATGTCGTGTCATAACAGTAAAGCTGACTGAGTGTTTTTCCAACGTCAGGTAAATCATTGCTACAGTTTACATGAGCCACCACTGACAGTCTGGGTTGCTGTGGAGAAGCAGGGATTGGTGCAATTTGACCTGTCGGTGCCATACTCTACACCATTCTGGCAGCTATAAACAAATGTTGCTTAATGCATCCGACAGCCCAAAGTCCCACAGAAGAGGTCAAGGGACCGCACAGGACCATTTTGCCTGCCAGGTGGACAAGTACCTGCTCTGACGTCACATGAAAACTATGGATTAGAATGTTGTAACAATAAACAGAACAGAGATCAGACTTTTAAAATAACAAGCAGCTGTATGTAGAACATCTTGTTAGGTATATTACATTCTGCTCTTAACATGACCACAGCAGCAGTTAAACTAATATGCAGTTCAGGTCAGAGCCTGTATGATATATCTGTTGATTTTTGCTAGGTTTTAATATATCACTATCAGCATTTATAACAACCAATAAATAAAAATGAAAAATGTAAAAAAGAGATATGAAGAAAATGCTGTGTGTTTATGTTGCATAGTTTATCCACCAGAGGGCACTCTGCCATTGGCCCTGTTAGAAAAATATACTTGGAACACTGCAAACAACAACCAGCTGATCTTAATGTATTGATCAGAGCCTAAACGACTAGTCCCGTGACGAAGTTAAGCAAGTTTATTTTTAAACTGCACTGTGATCTTATCTTAGTAAAGACTCATAAGTAACTGCACATAACAAATATTTGGGAAATATGTTTATGTTTTGTGTATCTTAATGAAAAAAAAATATTGGCTGATAGATTATTAAATCACCAAATAGGGGTATCGGTCTTAAAAGATCCTGTATTAGTCAAGCTCTAGTTCAGGGTTTCTGCCAGTGTGCTGCAAGCCTGGCAGGTCCCTGAGCCTAAGTAAATACAGACACACTAGAACCATTTGCACTACACCGAGCTTTTCTAGACATTACCAAACAGAAAAAATGCAAATGTCAGATGAGACATTAAGCTGTCTTTACACCACCACCTCATTAGTGCAAAGTCTGTGTAACGTCCAATTGCACCCATGTGAGAAAAGCACAAGTAATTGTCTGGAAAATTTACACCAAGCCAAGGAGGCACTGACTCATGCACGTTCTATCCAGAAGGCTTTCACCTAATCCAAACAAAGGATTCCAATAGTGAGAATGTATCTGAAGCAGATTATCTTCTGCTGTGCTACCCGTGAGATATAGCAACTTTGTATATTATCCCAGTTCATGTGTGAAAACAGCTGAGCTTTGGTAAACACGTGCTGCTCTCACCTAGCGGATGGACAGATGGCCTCCAAGGCTCCAGGATCTGGTGTAGACTCTGAGCAAAGCGGGTGTAGTACTGATCTGAGAAAATGTCATCCACACGACCATTATCAAACATATACTGTAAGAAGAAAAAAGAAAAAAGGAGGAGTCAATTGTATTAACACACCAGATAAAGATCAACAAATATTTAACGGGTGAAGATATGAAGATAAGGGGCAAGCCTGCACAGTGAACTTACTTTTTGTATGCACAGAAAAACATAGTAAAGAACATCAGCCTCATAAGTCTCCCCTTCCAGTCCGCGGGCCTCTGTTGTCATCAAAGAGAGACCCATACAGAGCTCAGCAACTGCACATGACACCAAATCCTCCTGAAAACGCAGGGCCTGCCGTCCTAAAATACACAAAACAAAAAAAGTGACTGGGAATAAAAAAAAAAGAAAGAAAAGGAAATGGCAACACATGTCTTATCTAAACATTTTAACTCATGTATAATCATTGGGTATGCACACTTACTGCCAATTGGCGCAAGTTTATTTTTGTCTGATTTGTCCAATTCTGCATTTTTACGCTGAGCCCAAAGCCGCCACACCTCCAGCCCCTCCTCTGGCTTCAAAGTAGCAGGCAGCAGCAGTTCCTGCACCTGCACCTGCTGCTGGCCTTGACCATCTACCTCTGCTACGACTGTCTGACCCTGAATAGGCATAAGCACATAAACAATGTTATCGCAATCACTGAGGACTACCATATCTACATTTCAAAGTGAAAATAAACATAGCTGAATACCTGTGTTATTACCTGTAGCTGCTGTGCGTCCTGTCCTGTCAGCCCCTGTGTATGCAGCACCTGCTGCTGTGGGTCCCAAATAAGGGACTGTGTAGCATTTGAGTAGCCCTGTACTGCCACGGGGATGTGGATGTTTCCATTCATCAACTGAGCAGGGAACAGTGTGTTTGCGGCCAGCGTGTGCACCACTTCTTCCTGGCTTCCCATTGCTCCAGAGCTTGTTATGCTGGAAACAGCCTGTGCTGTCTGGCTTTGGCTGGCAGGGATTTTCAGCTTGTCATTTTCAATAGTAACTTGTGTTGGCATTGTTGTAGTGTTTGTTCCCGCAACTTGCACTGTTCCATAAGCCTCCTGGGGGATGGCAATATGCGTTACCTGCTCACGGCCTCCAGATGCAGTAGGTGCAGAATACACAGGGATGGTCCAGGTCTCCCCTGTGGGACTGGTAATAGTACCTGTGGCGCTGTAAAGGTGGGAGCTGTCCACAGTTAGGAGGTCTGGCCGCAGAGATACATAACTTTGCTGCTGACCTTGTGCCTGAGGGATTGCCAGGACTGTGGCTACCTGCTGGGCAGGTAGGGCATAGGAAACAGTGATGGGCATGTCCACTTTACGCTTCTTAGCTGGCTGGAGGACACCTGCCCCCTGAGATGTGGTAACTGTAGTTCCCATTACTCTCCTCTCTGCACTGTCTTGATGCTGGGTGGGAGAGAGGGCCCCCACTGTCTGAATTTGGATCTGCTGTCCCCCTGCAACAGCTGCCACCAACTGCGCTTGCAGCTAATACCAGTGTAAAGATGAAAAATATTAAATTCAAAGTGACTGACTAAATATTTGCAATCCTGAGAATTTGTTTTGTACTTACTTGTTGGTGCTGCTCTTCTGTAAGCTCCCCAGACTGAATCAGCTGTGCAGTAGTCACACCTTGTAGCTGTTGATGGGAGCCAGAGGGCACTTGAAGAACCTGGCCCAGCATCTGACCTTGCTGCTGACCCTGGATCTGCACCTGAAAATAAAAGCCAGCAGTTCGGGAAATTAATTATTAACAAGTTTAATGATATACACAGCACAAAGACCTGATAGAAGTACAGACCTGTACTATCTGTTGCTCTGTATTCTGTTGCACAGGCTGCTGCTGAGACGTGTTCTCCTGTATCTGTTGCTGCTGTGGCTGGACCTGCACCTGCACCTGCAGAAAGCAGTCCAAGCTTCATTTTTTAATCTTTTTAAAGACTGGGTTTTAATCATTTAGAGTAGTTATTTACCGGACATGCCAGCTCAAGCAATGACCCTGCCACCTCTGTGCTGTCTGTGTAGATGCAGTTAGTCTCTTGCTGGTACACCATAGTAGTGGTAGTGGTTGTAGTGTCTCCGCTTTGTTGGCTGAACTCTTGCAGGGCGTCTGGACCTTTGCTGGCCAGGGACTCCAGGAACTCCTTCATGCGATGCTGAGGAATGCTACGAGCTTTCTGCCTAACTAGCTCCTCATAGGAGCCTGTACCGTCCAGTGAGTTATTCATCGCTGCTGACAGTTTTCTCTCCTGTGAAGGAAAGTTAATTTAATTTAGCACAGTTTTAAATCAAAGCCCATTAACAGTAACATGAACAGAAATTTCAGTAACGCTTGACAACACAGATGTACTAAAGATCATCCTTTTTTTCAGCTGCTCCCTCTTGGGGTTGCCAAAGCAGAGTATCTTCCTCCATCTAACCATAGTCCTTGCATCCCCCTCCACCACACCAATGCCCTGCATGTTCTCCCTCACTTTAGCCATGAATCTTGTCTATGGTCCTCCCCTTTTCCTCCCATCTGGCAGCTCCATACTGAATATCCTTTATCCTGTCTACCAACTATTCCTCTGCACATGTCCAAATCACCTCTCCAACTTTGCCTCTTGAATCACTCATTTCTGATCCCGTCCTTCAGTGCCAGTGTCTCCAAACCATCCATCATAGCAGATGTCACTGCCATCTTGTAATTCTTGTCTTTCACTCTTCCTTCTATCATAAATCCTGTGCTCTCTTCTTCATTTCTCTTGTGCATTGTCCCTTGCTTTGGATGGTTCACCACAGGTATATAAACCTATCCACCTTTACTGCATCTCCTCCTTGCAGCTTCATCTTTTCATCTGTCTCCCTCTTATTCACACATATGTAGTCCATCTTCCTTGAACTGCCTTTCATTCCTCTTCTCTCCAGATCATATCTCCACCTGTTTCCTGCTCTCACTACAGATCAAAATGTCGTCTGCCATCACAGTGCACGGAGACTCTTGCCTGACCTCATCTGTCAGCCTGTCCATCACCATCTCTATTACGTCGTCATCAACACCTTCAAGGTAAACACCCTATAGTGCTCTTTCATGGGATGAAGTCATAGAACTGCTCGCCGATGGTCCCTCTCTTTAACAGAACTTCAACAACTCTTTCCCGTATCTTCAAAGTACGGCCTATCATGTTTATCCCTTTTATATTTCTACAGCTTTGCACATCACCCTTATTCTTAAAATCGGTACAATACACTTCTTCATTCATTTCTCAAATGCATTAAATACAGAAGATGATAATCGCTGCGCTGGCATCGGTTTCTCTAGTGTTTACAAACTGACCTACGGCTCACTGTCCAGCTGCAGCACACAGCGATAGTAATAGGAAAGGGTTAATTCTGACTGAGTGAAAACGAGCTGGGACAAAAGCGCGGTCACTTTCCAAATCTGATGCAGTATTCAAGCCACCGATGGAAAGCGCTGCATAAGGAAAAGATGCAAGCTGTAAACAGTAACTGTGTTATTATTAAACGCATGGGTCGATATTTTGAAAGCAGCCAATCTAACAGCTGATTACACAAGGCGCTAGGTTAGCCAGGTGCACTGCTAACTAGCCGCGTGTTGTTTGCAAATCAGATGCAGTCACAGCTGTGTTTGGAAACGCGCATAAACGCCACCGTGCACACAAACAGGCACACGTCGGCATCCACGCAAGCGACATCTAAACAGAAAACAGCGGCAGCTCGGCTAGCTCTCTTGTATCGGCAACGTTACACCGACTACATTTTTTCTGTTTTCTCTGAAGCTAGCAGGCTAACGTTAGCGGGCGCGTTAGCTACCTCTCTTCCTCAACCGGGCCGAGGTCTGAGCCGCTTCTCTGCCCTCGAAACGCCACTCCTCTTACAACAAGCAGGAAATCGAAGTGATTTCGGTGTTTTCTGCGGCTGGGTTATTCTTTATTTCCCCTCGATTTTCGTTAGATGGATAGCTGCAGTTTTTCTTTCTGTAGACCACTCATATTTCGTTGGGCGCCATCTTACAACAGTACCCTCAGACCAATAAGCAAACGAGTTGCGACTCGGTCGTGCTATCGCGGTACCTCCTCTTCAAGATATCGCGGTAACTGACACTTCTAGGGTTGTCTGTTAAAGGCGACACACACAGTGGAGGTAGCTGGCAAGATCAAGTAGATGTCAGTCCACCTTAAAACACAGTTATACCAGACAGACGCTCCTAGTGGTTCACTGGCTTCTCAATCTTTTAAGGTGGTCCCACGGAGATGTGCTGAATACCTGGGTGGTGTTCAGAGGGCTCTGGGCAACGGAGGGTTAATTCCCACGCACTGCTCTTCAGCATGGTCTGCAGCTCCCACACTGATATTTGTTATGGACCACATCTTCTTAATTGTATGCTTCAGTTTTCTCTTACTAGAAAAGTGGAGGAGAATGAAGGTTTGAGTCTGTACCAATACATAACATCCTTTTACTTTTTATACTACTTTGCTTGGTTAGTGTGTCTTATAGTGAGACAGTGGTCAAAGGCTAGATGGGTTCAAGGTGGTGATGGGATTACATCAGGAGTTGGCTCTCTTTATTTGCAGTGATGATGGACAAGTTGACAAATTAGGTCAGGAGTCTCCGTGGACTATGTTTTCAGATGGAAGAAGAATATCCAGGAAGGCGAGAGCTGCAGGTGGCAGGATTGAAGATGCTAAGATTGGGATTGGACAAGATTAGAAATGAGCACATAAGAGGGACAACTCGGGTTAAGCAGTTTGGTGATAAAGAGGCAAGGCTGAGATGGTTTGGACATGTGAAGAGGAAGGACAATGGCTATACTGGACAATGGATGCTGAATATGAAGCTGCCCGGCAAGAGGAAAACCTCAGAAGAGGTTCATGGATGTAGTTGTGGTGAACATGCAGAGGGCTGATGTGAAAAGGACAGCTTGGGATAGTGGGAAATGGAGGCTGATGATTTGTTGTGCTGACCCCTTAAGGCTGGGGTGTCAAACTCAAATACACAGTGGGCCAAAATTCAAAACTGGAACAAAGTCGCAGGCTAACATGAATATTTATTGAAAAAAAAAATCTTCCTCCAGATATAAGAATGAATCTTTTCTTATGGACTCAAATAAGTTTTGCTGGAAAACTGAATATGGAACAAGCAAAGCTTAATACTAAACAATATATATATATTAGCTGTATAATACCAGTAGGCCAGCTCTAATAGTAATTTGGTATGGCTTCGCGGGCCAAATGTAATTATGCTGCGGGCCAAATTTGGCCCGCGGGCCAGAGTTTGACACCTATGACTTATGGCAAAGTTACAGTCTCAATGTTATTCTTTATTTTTTCTCAGTGTCTTCTTGAGGGACAGTATGTGTATATGTGTACGTGATATTAAATGAATGTTTAAGTGCAGCAGGGGCGATTCTAGGATCAGAGCTTTGGGGGTGCTGAGCACCCAGAGAGCTGCCCATCCAGGCAAGGTAAACTTTACTCATCACAATGAGACTTCTTCCCTGTCTCTGTCAGTCCCTGCATCCCTAAATGCCTCCAGTTGTCCCGAGTTCTGTCTGACTGCCTCCTTGGTGCATTTAAACCCCTGTTCCTCCCTGTCCTCATCGTCTGTTGTCTTCATCTCCATTATCAGTCATCATAATTTTACCCTCTCTGTGCAAGTATGCAAATTTCTTTATTAAATCATAAGTTTCTTAAATTCATCAAGTCTCTCTGTGCCTGGGTCCTCGTCACAAAACATGACATCACTGTTTTGTACATTTTAACACAATTTAATCCCCACATTTTTGAAAGAATAGCAAAACACTTTTTTGAAAAGTCTGTAACAAAACCATCAAATCTGATCAAGGTTATTAAAATGCTGCCAAAGAAGAATGGATTGGAATTTAAAAAAAAATACATATCCTAACCTGAATTACTGGGGAAAATGATAAATGATGCTCATAGTGAGTAAAAAGTAAACTGTGTGCATTTTTTGGACAGAGATTCACTTCTAAAGTGTATGTATAATACAATACAGATACATAAAAAATACACTCCAAAAATAGAAGAGTCCTTGAAATATACAAAATATTATTAGAAAATGGAGACACTTGGCCTTTGGTACAATGTATACAATGTATGAAAAGATCTTTACTGCAGATACTACTATGGCTCTGCAGATTTTTTCTTTTCTTTTAACCTATGTCGCCTCACCTTGAGGTTGGTAAATCTGTCTATCACATTTTGGTGGTCAAGTCTCTCACGCATCTCTTTCTCAACTGACATCACAGCCAGGTGCTGGAGTCTGCTTTGACCCATGGTCCTTCTCAGCCAGGTATGGAGCTGTCTCAAGACACTAAAAGACCTTTCACAGCTACAGCTGCTAACTGGGTTTGTTAGGGCAACCTGAATAACAGTTTTCAGTTTGGGGAAGATCTGATTATCCAGAAGATTGTACAATGTTAACATATCTGGAATGGCACCAGCCTCACTCTTGAGCTTTATAAAGTCTTTGGCAACCGTGACTTCCTCTGACTGAAGCTCAATATGGTAATGCAGTGCCAGGGCTGACAACCCAGTTTGTTTTGCAGATTCTGTATAGCAGCTTTAATATAGGGAGAACACAACTTCCAGATTGTATGAGTTGTTTGTATTAGTTGTTTGTCTTTCTTTTTCTTTGCCAGTTAAACAGTTACTGTTTTGCCTGTTAGTACTCCCTGTCTGTTTTCTTACCTGGTACTTCCTGATCTTGTACTTTGTCCTCATGTTCCCCTCTTTCCTCTCTCCCTCTTTGGACTGACAATCTGTACACACACACACACACACACACACACACACAACAGGAGTTATAAGGTTAATGGGCATCCAGTCAGTTAGCTAGTTAGTACCTTGGGTTCAATATCGACACATGCACATATGGCAAAATAACCAGTTTCTCTCATTACATTTCAAACAGGACAGTGGTAACAACAGCAGGCTACGGACAATGTTAAGTTTTAGATTTTAAATAGGCTGTATACATTTCAATGAGATCAACAGGGCAGTCAAATATCGCTAATTTTACTACAGAGCAAACATCGTCTGAAAACACGTTTTCAACTAGGGCTGCCACAAACGATTATTTTGATAGTCGACTAGTCACCGATTATTTTTGCAAATAGTCGACTAATCAGATCATGCATCCATTGGATGTACAGCGTACAGCTTATTGCACCAGCATGCATCTGCTCTCATATAACTATCATTAGCTTACAGCTCTAAGTGTTTAAGGTATGTGCTAACTAAAAATAAAGACAAGATGATAGTTTATTAAATTTGAATGAAATTTGCAGATTGTTTCGGTGAAGTTTAATAAACTCATTGTTATCTAAAATATAACGGGACACCGGAGTATATTCTCGAGCATCTCACACTTCTGATAATCAGTTGTCTGCTTGACGTTTATTCAGTTGTGTAAAAACTATAACTTTAATCTCAGCCTAACCGATTTACTCAGGAACAAATAAAATACTAAAAAAAGCCAAACAATAACATTTTTAAGTTATCTAAGTGACTTATATATGTTTAACCTGAGTAGCGAAAGACCGCAGTGGGTTTGAAAACGATTTGCCGGAGTCCGGTGTTCTCACGGGCTCTAGAGAGCCTTGCCCCCGGCTAGCTATCAAGCTAGTGGGTAACAGACGTCTCCGAAAACGTCGGAGCGCTTTTGAAAATATGTGGTGTCTTGATAAACTGAGCAGATATTTGAGGTTTACACAGCTACATTCTCGCCTGAAAATATGCTAAACGTTTATTTTGTGACCCAGAAAGAATAATAAGAGTAATATTAAAACTAACTAGCTGCCGTGTTGGAAACTGAGATGGGCTGGGCTATGAATTCTGGGACACTGCTCCTTCTTCTTCTTCGGGGTTTAACGGCATCTGGCATCCTTGTACATGCAGTGCTGCCATCTTCTGTTTCAGTCCGTTATTACACTCTTAAATTCTACTACTTGTTCCTGTGTCTTTTGTGATCTTACAAAGCTTCAAACGATGCGTCGACTATTAAATCAGTCGTCGATGATTTTGATAGTCCACGTAATCGTGACTAGTCGACTAATCGTGGCAGCCCTATTTTCAACACAGCAGGTTACCTGGTGTAATGTTTTTCAGTTAAAAAGAAACATGGTCTGACTCCTACCTAACTATATAAAGAGTAACTGAAAGTTAAATGCAGCTAATATGTCCTGTTTTAAACCAGGCACTTCCACCTCTGCTCCGCTGTGTCTCAGCCACCATCGCTCTGGCAGCAACGGCACTAAAGCAAGTAGGAGAGAGCCGAGCTGGAACAAACCATTTTGGGAGGGGGGAGGGGTTATCTATACTTTTGTTGTTAAAATGTTCCATCTCAATTAAGTACTGTATGCTTTTTATACTTTTAGTAGTGTGTCCCACAAACAGCAAATATTTTCAAAAAAAGTAAGACATCTTTGAGGGTGCTTTGATTCGTTTTGGGGGTGCTGAAGCACCTCCAAAACTGGGCTAAAATCGCCCCTGAAGTGCAGGTTATTGTGCAGACTCAGCACAGAGCATCAAAGAGTTGATTTGTAGTGTGTCACATCAGTGTGGTGGCAGCTGTCCTGGCAGCCATTTTTGGAATTCCATAAGATACTATGATTCATATCAGTATGTCACACATAAACACATTGTATTGAATGACACAAAAACAGAATTCTATGAGAATTATAAGATTCTGCTAACATTCTGTCCACATTTGATAACCTGCTTAGTGATGTGAAATCATCATCAATGTGTGTGGGTAAAACAGAAGCAACTTTGGATTTCTAACTACAAATCCATTCTCTCTTGTTTCTTTTTGTCTTTATCCCACTCTAAAAGTTGGATGTAACAGTGAGACCAAATTCACAACCCAATAGAAACAGATCCAGGTACATTTACAGCAATATTCAAACTGAATACAGGCTGCTGGCCATTGACATGTAGTATTCTTTTGACTTGAAGTCACCTGGAACTGTAGCTGTGCTGTAAACAAATAATGAAGCACAGTTTGACCAGAATAAGAACTAGAATCTTTAACACACTAAGATAATAAAATACACAAGCTATTTGGCTGGTAACTGGCAATAAGCCAGAGGACTAATGGCCCAGAAGGCCCAAATGAAACTAGTAATGTCCAGACATCTAGCCTATATTACTTAATATTCATTAACCTATTTAAAAAGCACTTTTGCTCTGTTTCAGGTAAAGTGTAAAGCTGCACCTCTGATTTGTGTGATTACATTTTCTCTTTGTCTTTTTCTGCTGCAGCAGCCAAAGTCTGATTTATTAATGACAAACCAATGGTAGAAGCATCATAACATCAAGAAAACTGGACAGTTAAAGGATTTTTCTTTTTACATAAAAAAGAAAAAAAAATGTTTGATGATCTGAAATGTTTAAGTGTGCCAAACATACAAATAAATAGGAACACGCTTTTTCACACCATTGTCATATAAAAGACTTACTTCCTTCATTCTGTTCATTGACCCCATTGTGGACCACTAAAATTTTGTATACTATGTAGTATATACCTTATTTACTTTATTTATTAAATTTTGGGTTTGTTTGGGGGTTTTTTGCACTACATTAGACAACATCAAAATAGCGTTGTCAAAAATGACAATAGCGTTGGCATTTTTGTTATTTGTGTTTTGTAATCTTTATAAAAACCTAGAAAAAACCACCTCTTAATCTTTGGTATATGGCGAGGCCCTGTGGACATCCAAGTTTGTGATTGTGTAGATTTTTCAAATCAATACCATGGTTGCATCTACTGAAAATCTCTGTGAAGCTTAAATCTCAGTGACCTTGACTTCAAGGTCAGAGGTCAACTTTTCTGAAAATCGGAGGAGTTTCACATTTATAACACAGGTATGTCTACTAGGAGGCTGAAGGGTAGCACTATATATTTATAAACAATCAAAAACAACAATTTATTTCCAATTTGTATGGAATTTATTTCTGTAAACATGATGTTTTAGGTCGGATTAAAGGACTGATGTGATGGTAAGGTGTCCGCTGCTCTGCTTTGAATATTGGTAGGCTTTTTTTTTTTTAAATTTTCACAAGAATTGCTAGTTCCCCCAGAGTTTTGGCCACCCCAGCAATCAGAAGATTCCCTATGAGCAAGCATTTAGCGACAGTGGGAAGGAAAAACTCCCTTTAAAAAGGAAGAAACCTTCGACAGAACCAGGCTCAGGAAGGGACAGTCATCTGCCACAACTGGTTGGGGTGGGGGGAGTGAAAATTAAAAAAAAAGAAAAAGCCAAAGTGATAATTATTGGAGCAGCTTAATTAATATTTCCAGTGTAATTTTCTGTTAATATCCTTTTCCAACCCCAGTTTGTGTTTTTATCACTTTTGTCCAGGGTGGAAGATGCCATGCTGGAGATTGACTCTGTATGGTTTTTCAATGTTGTTTCAATGTTGGGAACCTGTTGGAGAGGCCAGGGTTGAAAAAGGGATGCCGTAGAACCTGAGAGGGTGTTATCCGCTGGTGTGCATCCAAGGCCAACATCTCTTTAATTAGGCTGACAAATAAGCGTTGGCCATCTTCTGGTCCTCGTCTAAACATCATTATTTGTTCGAGGTCATCCAGACGTTTAAGTTTTATATATCTTGTCTCCAAAGATTCATATCCTGTCTCGTATTTAAATTGTTGGGCAGTCTTAAATGTCCAGCGTTGTTGGTTGTAGTTGTCTTTTGTGAAATAGCCTTCAGTGTACACGCCAGGATCGAGAACATGATCTGGTGGCTGACCCTGAGTCTCTATGATGAATTTCAAAACATCATAATATTTTTTTCCAGGGTAGAGTGGCACCCCTGTAACAAGCTCAACAGCCACCAGCCCCAGAGGCCACATGTCACATGCTTCGTTATAAGGAAGGCCAAGCATAACTTCAGGTGCACTATAACCAACCGTCCCCACACGGTCACCAGGCATCACTGCAGACGCAGGACATGCGAGGCCAAAGTCTATAAGTCTGACTTTGACTGGAGACTCATAGCGATTTACAACCATGATGTTTCCAGGTTTGAGGTCAGCGTGCACTATTCCCAAAGAACCCAGGTGGGACAGAGCATTTGTGAGTTGACCTAAAATTGGCCTGACTTCGCTTATGGGGAGACGCCGGTTATTCGGGTCCCGTATGTAGTCCCACAGGCATTGATCTAGGAGTTCAAATTTCAGGCAAACCCGCTCTCTGTCAAGGAAAAAGCCGTTCCATTGAACAATGTTGGCGGCATCTGGATCCAACCTTCGCAGCTGCTCCAGGATGAAAATTTCCAGTTTTGCCTGTTGCAGAATATCAGGGCGGCTCTTGTTCACCTTAATAGCCTCAGCTTGGTTGGTTTTGGTATCCCGGCATTTGGCTACAATACCAAAGCCCCCTTCTCCGAGGAAAGCCTCTACCTTGTAGTGGTTTCCCAAAATGCTCCCTTCAACTATTTCAAGCTCATCTGAGCTGAAGGATGGGCTGGCTGACGTGTGGACGAATACTTGCTGAGAAAATTCAACTGAGTTTTGAAAACTGCAGTTGATTTTCTCTGATCTCTTGCATTTCAAGTTTGAAGGGTGCTGAAAGACTACAGGGTTTTGTGGTCTTTCAGCACTCATGTCAATGCAAGGGGAACTCTTAGGGTTGAAAAAGGGATGCCGGAGAACCTCCGACGGTGTTATGCGCTGGTTTGCATCCAAGGCCAACATCTGTTTAATTAAGCTTACAAACAAACGTTGGCCATTTTCAGGTCCTCTTCTAAACATCATTACTTGTTCGAGGTCATCGAGACGCGTCAGTTTTATGTATCTTGTCTCCTGGGACTCATATCGTGTCTCATACTGAAATTGTTGGTCAGTCTTAAATGTCCAGCGCTGTTGGTTGTCGTTGTCTTCAATGAAATAGTCTTCAGTGTACACGCCAGAGTCTAGAACATGATCTGGTGGCTGACCCTGAGTCTCTATGATGAATTTCAAAACATCATAGTCTTCATTTCCAGGGTAGAGTGGCACCCCTGTACCAAGCTCCACAGCTACCAGCCCCAGAGACCACATGTCACTTGCTTCATTGTATGGAAGGCCAAGCATAACTTCAGGTGCACTATAACCAACCGTCCCCACACGGTCACCAGGCATCACTGCAGATGCAGGACATGCGAGGCCAAAGTCTATAAGTTTGACTTTAATGGGAGACTCATGGCGGTTTACAACCATGATGTTTCCAGGTTTGAGGTCAGCGTGCACTATTCCCACAGAACCCAGGTGGGACAGAGCATTTGTGAGTTGACCTAAAATTGGCCTGACTTCGCTTATGGGGAGACCCTGGTTTTTCCGGTCCCCTATATATTCCCACAGGCATTGATCAAGGAGTTCGAACTTTAAGCAAACCCGCTCCCCGTCGTGGAAAAAGCCGTTCCATTTAACAATGTTGGCGGCATCTGGATCCAACCTTCTCAGCTGCTCCAGGATGAAAATTTCCAGTTTTGCCTGTTGCAGAATATCAGGGTCGCTCTTGTTGACCTTAATAGCCACAGCTCGGTTGGTCATGGTATCACAACATTTGGCTACAATACCAAAGCCCCCTTCTCCAAGGAAAGCCTCTACCTTGTAGTGGTTTCCCAAAATGCTCCCTTTAACTATTTCAAGCTCATTTGAGCAGAAGGATGGGTTAGCTGACATGGTGAAATGTGTCGGCTTGGTCAGTGAATTGCTAAGTAACGCGAAATTCTCTCAAAACTCTCCAAAAGGGTTTGCTTACTGTCAGGTCAAGGTCCGTTGAGCAGCAAAATTTAACAGAGCAAAGCTCCTATTTAAGGATTTCTTCTCTCAGCAAGATGATGACATCACAAGGGATCAAAGGCATTCTACTTTGGATCAAAGGCATTCTATTTTTTCAGTTGAAACACTGAAAAAAAATAGTGTTTCAACAGGGCAAGCTGGCGCCATGTGGGAGGCAGAGGTGATAGGGTAAGGATGCAGAGGATAAGAAAAGATCTTATCTGTCAGCTCATCAGCGAGCAGCCGCAGAATCACAGGTGCAGCTTGGCAGGGGATGGAGAGTGAAGACAAAATCAACAATGACTTAAGGGAACAGCCAAAAGAAGTTTCTTAGCCATTATTGAGGTTATTGTGTTTACATTAAACTGTCTGCTATAACAGCTAGTGTAGAAAAACTGAAGACAACTGTTGTCTTAGTCTTGAGTTTTTGCTGCCATGTTACAAGATGACATCAACTGTATAGCAGTTCATTCTTGCTCTGTTGCTCACAAGCAATATAAAAATGTTTCGAAGGTCCACCATGGGCTCACAGGTTGCACTGCAAGAACTACTAACATGCTTATTAGGTATCAATAGTGGTCCAGTATTATATTTTTTCTCAATGGTTATTGTTATGTTCCTTCCTTCTTAATAAGCATTCCAGCTAAGAAAAATACTCAATATTAATACTGATAGAACCCCCGACGCGCACACACACACACAAAACTAAGTATCCCGAACCAGCATGAATACACATGGACGCTGCAGTTTGTAGAATTATTTATTCTTTGCTCCAGTCAAAAGGACACATGTTCAATCTGCCTAGTCTTAAAAAACATGATGCTTTGGCAGCCTCTATATATATATATATAAAAAAAGTCACGTGTGGCATTTGAGAGCATCACATTTGTGTAACACCAGCTTCACATAATATACACAAACAGCCCTTGTTGAACAAAGATGAAAGCTTCATCCATTCAACAAACAAGAGAAAACACTGTAAGTGAATATTATTGTGGCAAGTATAGAAAAAAAAAAGACTTAATGATTACTGAGCAAATGAGCTAGGTCAAAGTCATGCTGCAGCGCTTTTGTGATGAATAAGATCATAGCTGAGGAATATAATTTTGTTTCGTTTCTGAGTGATAAATCCCTGAAAAAAATATTCCAGTACCTCATCTGACTCAGTCTGTGCCTTTGCTGATATTACACATTGATGTAATGCAAGCAAATCTGAACATGCATCTCTGAAGCAGGAAGAGTGGCTTAATCTCAAATCAATCAGATCTTCCCAGGGTCTTCTTTCAGGGTAACTGTTCTGTTGAAGATGAGCTGCAGTGAAAGAAGGAAAAAAAGGTTTCAGCTCATATTGCATAAATGTTTTTAATCCACACCAAGACTAACAAAGAATTTCTAAAGTTAATTGAAATAGAAGCTTCCATAAATTTGTACAAACCTGGTTTTAAATTTAAAAAAAAAACAAAAACAAATCTTTCTGTACCTTATCTGCAGTGCTGTCTGAGTCCACAGAGAAGTAGCCGACTCTTTCAAACTGGAATTTATCAAAAACCTTTGCTCCCTTGACTGAGGTGTCCACTAAGGCACTACTGATCACTTGCAGGGAATTCTAAATTTAAAAAAATGAAGAAACAAATTAAGAAATCGATGTGACTGCTGACACTTCAAAAGCCTTCTGTTGTAGTTCAGAGATACTCACGGGGTTGATGTCACTCAGGAAGCCATTAGGCACTTCAGATGGATCTTCTGGATGTTTGTGCAAGAAGCTACGGATACAAAGAGATACTTGGTTAGGTGAATTCTCTAGTTGTTATATTATTTGTGAAATGTTTGTGAATGATGGGTAATTGTTTGTGACTTACAGTCTATCATAGAGGCGCACTTCACACACCAGTGGCTCACTGACCCA
This sequence comes from Neolamprologus brichardi, assembly GCF_056152115.1. NCBI lineage: Eukaryota > Metazoa > Chordata > Actinopteri > Cichliformes > Cichlidae > Neolamprologus > Neolamprologus brichardi. The sequence goes on from NC_142123.1 coordinate 22,484,318, forward strand.
GTGGATAAAGGCCTTCGGTTTCTCTGCGGTCTCAGAACTGCAGCAGGTCACCTCCAGTTCCACCACTTTGCCCTGAGTGTCCTGAGAAATGGTTCAGAGCAACATGTGTGTCATAAACCAGATAATGAAGTAATAATGACATTTTACTGCCTCAATTGAATATTCTAGAATACAACCTCTAGTTTAATATAACTAGATCATATTTTTATAAAACTATAATGTCGTTTGACTGGACAGATATATGTAAAACCTTCACAAATATATTGTGATGTTTTGCATGAAGAAAAGTTTGAAGGGCCTGTTTATGTTTTTACAGGATTAGAGCATGGAAAACACATTTTAATTTTATTTTATATTGTCTACTTGGTGAAACCGAGTCTTACCTTGATGATTTTCTGGACAGAGATGACATACCCAGCATGCCTCAGGCCTACAGGTTGTTCTGGAGTCAGGCGCTTGTAGCCCTTTTCCATGACCTGCCAAAGAAGAGAATAACCTCATAATTGTTGTCCATCTCAAAAACCAATAAGAGCACAAAGAATGGCTGCTTTTTAAAATCATTTATTTGGACCTCTCTCTGACCTCTCTGAAGTCACTTTGTTCAATGAAGACTGTGCGCGTGAAAGGAACCGTGTGGCTGCCCTTAGCTTCGTCGGCAGGGAAGTCCGGGACTCGTACATCTGTCTGAAAGAGAAGACAGAAGGATTATTTTCTCCTAAAATATAATGTGAAAGAATATACTAGGTCAAGCGATTTGTTTTATGAGCGATGTACAAACCTTGAAGTTGTCAGGAAGGTTCGTTATGGTGACTTTGAGTGGTTCTAGCACAGCCATGGTTCGAGGTGCTGTTTCATTCAGCACATCCCTCACAGACGCCTCCAGTAAGTGGGGCTCGGTCGTCGTTTGGGAAACTGTGACTCCCACCTGTGAGATGTGTACAGTGTTAGCACAGCACTTATGGATGGGACTTGTTGTGGCATCCAAAAGTTCATCATTGCATTCATTTTGCCTACTCGTGCACAGAAGTTGTTGATCGCTTCTGGGGGAAACCCTCTTCTCCTCAGTGCAGTCAGAGTGAAAAGTCTGGGATCATCCCAGTCTCTGTAATTAGAAACAAATATTTAAGAGTTACTTAACACAGGCTATGCACAATGAAGACATCACAACAATAACTGTGGTCAAAAGGCTGCATCAATTCCCTACAATGAAGTAATTAAGTAGTTTGTTTTAATAGCTTTTAACATGCTTGGGGAAAACTAAAGTCCTACTCAGATATGGAGTTTAAAACACTGGTGAATCCAGAGAGCTGCTGAAGTCAGCTTTTGTTGGATGTGCTGCTTTTGGATAAATGTCATGTACAGGTTTGTCCCAATATTTTGTCCTGTTATATCAGGGAAAAACTATGTCTGGAAATTTTTATTTTGCATTGCAAGCCTTAGAAATGTTTCTATTTAGAGTGCTACACAATTAAATGATTTTAGAATTATACTAACTGAATACAGTGGGGCTGAATTCTTAATTTGAGTGGCCTATATCTGGTGGAAGCTCTGACGTAAGGGTTTTTACTCTTAAGCCTAAATTATGGTCCTGCAAACGTGTTTGTCTCCGTACATGTTTCTGTTCAGACAGCAAGCAGAAAGGGGTTTTCAACCAACACCAGACCTGCTCCTGTGCAGTCTTCCAAAATTCCCACTGCACATTACTGGACGCAAATGATGTGTCTGCCGAATGCTGATTAGTTTACAAAGCTAGATCAAAAATCAGTACGAAAAGCAGAGACAGCTGCTGCTCAGTTTCACTTCAGCTCTTTGTATGTTATAACTTCTCCATGGACCAACAACAGCACAAGTAGCCCACAGACTGGTTATACCACATACTTTGTGCATCGCCTCCATAGAAAACAGAGCTCTGTGCAGATGGACAGGCCATCCCCAGGCTACGAAACTGCTACCACTGCTGAATCACAAAGTCTGCTTTAGTTTGTCTAAACATTTTGTGCAATACAGCATACCATGTGACATGTTAGAGGAAAAAAACAAAACAAAAGCATACAGCTAACTTTTCTCTAAAAGTTTTGATTTCTACAGCTTTTTCAGTTAATCTCAAAGTATCTAATTAAAAAGAAATAGTGCATAAAGCCTTTTATGTTATTCTTACAATGAAATCTGAAGTGACTTTAGAGTTTATCTCTATGACAATTAAGTAAAAGGGCTTTAGTTGAATGGTAACAAAAAACTGGAAATATAAAACACTTTACCAGGTAGGGATACACAAGTCCAACATTTAATATGTAGTTATATGCCAGTGTTGACTTTTAACACAAAGTTGCTATTATTCTCAAATCTAAAAGACAGACTTTCAGCTACATTTTATGTTAATGACATAAGGCCACTGATTTAAATAACTAAATTAACCTCCTAGGACCTGACGTCCACATGTGTGGACATCACATTTTGGGTTATTTAGACCAAAATACTCAATTTTGCTCTACAAGGGCTTGATATCCACTTATGAGGACATTATACTGCTACTGTTCTATCAAAATTTTAAACGAATATCCTCATATGTGGCTTTTATTTTTCTTAAAAACAAAAAATAAGGTAAAAAAAAAAATCTGGTAATTCTTTGTTTTTACATTCATCGGGCCCCAATATGCCCAAATATCAAAGAGAAATTAAAAATGTCTTATGTAGTCTGGAAGATGAGTGGATGATGGGGTGGGTGCAGTTTTCTCTGTGGTGGGGTTGGGTGGACTGCCCCGGGCTCTGTGGGGCCGGGCGGCGCCGCTGCGCTGGGCCCCGGTTCGGATGGGCCTGGGCCCCCCTTCCCTGGCGGGTCGCGGAGTATGGGGGTGCCTACTGGGGTCAGCGGGGGAGCTGGTGTGTCACCAGGGTGCAGAGGGGGTAACCCCCCCCTCTGTCCCCTTCTGGCTGCCTCTGCCTCAATTTTATCCCGCAACTTAGACATTCACATTACTCACACTCTCATTACACATACATATAGGATCTTGGGGGTGGGCACGCTACACGGAATCTCAATTACCATCAGGGTGTACACCTCACCCCTGGCGTCGTTGCCCACCTCTCAATTTTAAATACACGTAGACATTGAGGGCTAGCAGGAGGGACTATGCGCTTACCTGCTGCTCTCTGGCAGGTGGCTCCATGCCCTCCTGGGTTTTAAATGCACCTTAGAACACACATACATCAACACTACAATGAGCGGGTGGAGGGAGGTTAGGAGTCTTCTCTCACCCTCGTTCTCTGCGGTCTGCTGGAGCAGGGGGGCTAGGAGGAGGAGTTGGCCGTCCGACTGGGGTCCGGAATGTGGGGCCTCCCTGCTGCTGCGGAGTCGGGGCGGTCTGCTTCTCCCCACCGCAGGGAAAAAGGGTAACACAACCTGGGTCTGGGTGCAGTTCCCCCCTCCAGGGGCAAGGGTACCTAGACCCGGTTTGTAGAGTACGCTTGGGGAGTGTGATTGTGTGTACAGCGTCTCTTTATGTCTGTCTCCACATTGGTTAAGTGTGGAGTAAGTGCATATGAGAGCATGAGGGTGGGAATGGATGTTTGTATCTGTGTGTGCCTGTATGTCTGTGTCCATATGTCAGGTTGGGTATCAGACGCCACCTCTCTGAGGACAGCTCAGGCCCTCCAAGGTTTGGAGGCCTATCTCCCCCCACCACTTCCCCTGCCGGGGGCGGACTCCCTCAGACATCGGTGCGTTGGTGGTTCTTTGTGTCCGGGGGTGGGCGTCCGGGTGCACACCGGCTCACTCCTTGGCGGCTGCTTATCGGGGCCTGGAGCCTGGGGCTCGCTTGGGCCACTTCGGAGGTGGGGTGCCCCCGGCCTCTCGGCCTGGGGCTCGGTCACTCAGGCACAGCTGGCTGCCGGCGGAGCTCACGGGCACGTCGCTGCAACCCCCCCTGGCTTCTGCTCCGTGGCTGCTGGGTGACCCCTCATCTGGGACTCTCCTCAGCTCTTTCTGGGACAGTGGCACGGCTGCCCCTCTGTTGGTCTTCCTTGGTCTCTTCTGTTCTGGGGGCCTCTGGATGTCTGGAGTTTTGATCTCCTCCATACCTGCTTCATGCCCTGGAGGACGGGGCAGTGGCCCCCCCACACCCTCTAGCAGATCATTACATGAGGGAACCTTTTAAGAAAACAAGCGCGTCCATGCTCACAGGTGTACACACGGGTGATCACACACACAAACTACACCCTTTTTGGCTCCTACCTCAATGCACACTGTGCTGTCGATCTTACGTGCTGCACAATAATGTTTAATATTTAGTATTTACTGTCATATTCCCATATATCATTGTGATGTTGTTTATTGTATTACTCTCATTTTCTTCTGCTTGTTTTCTTTTTTCTTTCTCAACAGGTGATCCAGGTGATCGATACATGTATTTTTTTTTTCTTTTTTTCTTTTTCTTTTTTTTTTTTTGCTTATTCTGTTTTTTGCCCTTCTCCCCCGTCCCTCTTCTCAACTGTTTTTCTTTCCCTCTTTCTTTCTCCCTTTTCTTTCCCCCAGTCAAGTCTGTCCCGTATTCAGCAAGTGAAAATAAAATAAAGAATAAAAGGTGAATCAAATGGACCATTACGGCAAAGCTGGGATGGTCAATTTGGTAAAGAAAATCCGTTGGGCATCTTTCTTCGCCTTTAGACAATAATTCTGATGGCAAAAGAGCCAAACGGGACAGGCAAAAAAAAAAAAAAAAAAAAAAAAAAAAAGAGAAATTAAAAATGCATGCTGTGGAAGAGTTCGGGTCTTAGGAGGTTAAATAAATAAAATTGGCTATATCTATGGATCTCCTTATCCAATTCAGGACTGTGAGGCTGAAGCCTCTCCCAGCTATTACTGGCTAAGAATTTGGGCAAATCCTGGGCAGGTAACGAGTCCTTCATAGTGATTAATAACCAGTATGTTCAGTTTTTATTGCCATGTTAACATAGCTAACCTTGTGTTTTAGATTCAGCTCTGTGCTTCTGATATAAGGTTATTTTAATTTAAATTATAAATAGAAAAATAAAACTGTTGAATCCTAAGCATAGTATGTGAATATATGTACAGTCTAATGGTTGAATTCTAGCCTTTTTATTATGATCTATTACAAATTCACATTTATTTTTTATTTTTCCACACTGCTGTAAAATATGTTTTATATAATTTCTTTGACATGTGAGGGTCTCTGTTCTTTGATTACAATCCCCTCTAGGGGGATTAAAGGGTGGCCTTTAATCCTGAATGATTGTATGTTTACCAGACTCTGATTAACACTTAAGAGTTGATACACATTGGTCTATCTTTTCCTGCCTACACCTAAAAATAAACTTGTTACATTATTTTACAAAGAGATGGAGTGCCTCAGCAGCCCTTAAAAGCAGCATATTTCCTTGCCACTTCTATTAATTTGCATTACAAAGTAAATAATTAAGTTTGAAAAAAATATGTCAAAAAGAAATCCTACTTTACCTGACAACGCCTGTCTCGACCAGTTTGATGATTTTCCTCTTGGACACAACAGTGTAGGTGAGGTTCAGCCGCCCATATTCCCACTGCACAGGGCAGTACAGATCCAGAGCATTACACAGCCAGTAATATGATGAACGCCTGACAGAATCACAAAAAGGTCAATAACAAAAACAGTAATGTCATTCTGTAAGAATCCAGTAAAAGCTAAAATGAACCTAATGAAGATGGGAAAAAAGTCATGTATACCTGGCTTGAAACTCTTTGGTACACAGTGAGTGGGAAATATTTTCAATGGAGTCACACAGACAGTGAGTGTAGTCATAGGTAGGGTAGATGCACCTGCAAAGAAAGATAAAGCAAGTTCACTAGGTATACATTGTTGCGAGAAAAGATGTTGTGTTTTTTTTTTATTTATACCATTCATCTCCTGTCCGATGATGCGGTGTGTATTTTATTCGGTATGCCACAGGATCCATCTTTCCATCCTCCATGACCATCTTCATCCTGAGGGTGGCCTCTCCCTCAGCAAACAGGCCCTTCTTCATCCTCTCAAACAGCACCAGCGACTCTTCGATGGGTCGATCTCTCCATGGTGATTGAGCAACGTTATGGCCTTTCAGCTCCTCGCCTTTCTGATGGCACACATACGCGTGACCCCTGAAGGCGGAGAAAAGAAATGAGTCAAACACCATCCGTGCACCAACATCTCCACATATCCTGCACTCACCTGCGAATAAGATCCACAGCAAGGTCATAGAGTTGCTGAAAATTGTCAGAAGCGTGTGTGACGGCATAAGGTTTGTAGCCTGTGTGAGCAAAACAGTGATATGACAATGGCTCCATGAATGTAGAGAATGTGCCCAAAAACATCAAAACATTTATGCACAAAAAACTTACCCAGCCACTCCACCATATCCTTGATGGCAGTGAAGTATTTCTCCTCTTCCTTCTCAGGATTTGTGTCATCATACCTCAGGAAGCAAATTCCATTATTTGCCTACGGGGGAACACAATGTTTAGAGTAAACACCTGCATAAGAGAGCATTCAAAAGCTTATATGGTGTTGAAAAAGAAAGAAGAAAATAACTTACCTTTGCATAGCCAAAATTAAAGTTGATAGCTTTGGCATGCCCAATGTGAAGGATACCGTTGGGCTCAGGAGGAAAACGGGTACGTATCTAAAGACATGCCGAGACAGGTAAATGGGATCAATGTTTGTTTGTTTTTTTTAACTATGTAAGATTTGTAACAGTTCATACATGTCGTGAAAATATTATACCTGTCCACCTGTGAACTCCAGGTGCTTTTTAAGCAAGTTCATTGTATTCGGTGTGACCACGTAGCCCTCAGTTGTATAATTTTCTCCTGCGCGGTCAAGAACAAAGAAATAAACATAGTTCAAAGTCACAATAACCAAGTAGACACATTGACAAAAGTCCCCCTTTTCACATGAATGCTAGAAAAGCTGGTGGTGAGGAGTGCTCCATTCTTACATGGGCTCAATCGGACTTTTTAAACCAGGAAACCAGCAAGGGAAAGTCTGTCTAATGTCCGAGCACATCGATACACGAATAAGCATTCTCATACACAGCTTTGTTGGTTAATTTTTTAAAGAAACATTGAGGGCTGCAGTGTGAACAGATTAAGGAAACCTTTTTGAGGTGCAACAAGATCATTTCATTTCTAATTGTCCTCACCTGGTTTATGGAACTTCAGTGCCTCTCCTCTGAGCTGCTCCATTAGTGACTTGCCCTCCCCAGAGACTGCATCACCTAAACAATCAATAAACAGTTTTAAAAAGCACTTCAAGACAAAAGCACCCCTGTCTGTTTTTGACTTTGTCTGCTGCTTACCGTTCACCGCCACCTCCTCTTTCTTCACCTTCACGTCGTTCTCTGTGACTTTAGCTTTCTGTGCCTGAAAGATGATTATATATTAATTACAGACCAAATAAATACATGCTATGCATTTCGACCTCAGCTCTAAACAGAACTTACAAAATTAACTCATTCTGAAGCTTAAACACACTACAAATCATTTAGTTGATTAGCTTTGTGTGTGTGTGTGTGTGTGTGTGTGTGTGTGTGTGTGTGTGTGTAGATTAACTATCTGCTGGACAATGTTTTACCCCAAGACAGCAAAGAATTTGTATAAAAATGGCTTCAGAAATGTTTAACTTTTTAATAAGATACACCACTTTTACCTTGGGCTTCTTTTCCAGGTCAGCCTCTGTTTTAGGTCCTAAGAGGTGCAGAACCTTTAAGATGAAAGCCAGAGCTTTATTATTTGAAAGAATCCCAGCGACCTTAACTGCAAACACTTAACCACAATGACACTGCAATAACAGAAGGATCTTTTCCCAGACATACCTGCATGTCCACCTCATTCTTGATCACCTTGCCATCAGCCCATTTTAGAGCAGTGCGTGCTTCACCTGCACCAGACACAGAGGCTCAGTAAGAAATTATTTTTGGGTGTTTTGCTTCAGCAGCTGCAATAATATTTAACCAAAGGGTGTGAGCTCATACCCATTAGCAGTCCCATGTTGAAGTGGTACCTCTCCTTTAGCAGTTGATCCTTGTGCTTTTTAATCACAGCTTCTACCTACAGTACATCACACAGTTACAGTGCATACCACACCCAGTACAGCATGTAAAAAGACACACTTTTGGCTAGAAGACTCACTGCTTCCTCAATCTGCTCAGGTGTTATGACTACACCCACTCCACATGCTTCGTCAAACTCCTTCTGGTTGATGGGGTCTTGCGGATGACCCTTCACAAAGTCCAAAGCAGCTACAAAAAAAATATTCAGAAAGTGGTTTATGTAATCTCAGTTTCATATACACACACACACACACACACACACACGCACACACACACACGAGTAGTATCTGACAAGTCGAGGAACCCTAGGACTGAGTGTATCGGTGCAGCTTGCAGAATGCCTTTGAAATCAAACACATAACTTGTTTTGTGACACTATGATCAGCTGACCTGTGCTGTTAATCTGGCATTCACTACTTCTGCTAAATTTTTTCTCAAGTTTCATAGGATATATTGCTGATTTAAAAATACTAGATACTATAAAACTACTACAAAACATAAAATTTGGTGAGTGAACCAAATCTATTCATCACCTTAAAATAATAATTTAAATAGGCGAAATCACAATGTTTGTGTGTTTGCTGATATTTGAGCAGCTTGAAGAGTTACATTTCAAATGACATCCCACTTAAAAACAGACAAACAAACAAAAACGTTATGATGTTTATGCTTGCTCCTCCTCGGTTGCTTTCTAGATATTAAAATACTGCAACTGCAACTTTACATGTGCACCATGAACGCATCACAAAGACGAGAAGCAATAAGGATATAATGATGATGTAACTGAGCTGTGGGATGTCATTATTTTCTAATTACGGATCTCCATGCTATCACTGGAAGCAACACTAGGCTGCCCCACAAGAAAAATGAATTCATTCCACAGTTGTGTGTAGGAACCTACTTATCAGAATTACTGGTCCATCTACACACACACACATAAACCTGCAGGAGCTGTTTGGCCATGAAAAACCATGGAAGGAAGGGCCCTGGTGCAGTTTATTTTGCACTGATGTTAATGATGTTTAAAGCTCTATGCACCTTAGTACCTGCTACCTCACTCTGTATCTCTGCGTGGCCTGCCACTCCATGGCTGTGTTGCTGTGGTTCCTAAACACTTTCACTTTACAATAATACCTCCTTCAGATGATCAGGGAACATCTAGGAAGGACGAAATGTGAAAACCTAAGTTGTTGTGAGATAAAATGCCGACAGTGACATCTCTTTACAGTACCATGCTTGAATTCAGTGAACTCTTTAAAACGACCCATTCTTTTACAAATGTTTGTGGAGTCAGACTGAATAGCTAGGTGCTTGATTTTGTACACCAGTGGTAATGGGACTCAAAATACCTGAATTCAAAGATTAAGAGGCATGGCCTACTTTTGTCCATATAGTCTATAAGGGTGCGCTTCTTTAGACACTTCATTGAGCCTTCTTCACAACAGACATTTTGACATGTTATAGTAAGGAAAGCTCACTTATTACATTATTACATTATACATTTATCTCCGGTCCTAACTCAAACCAAACAAAAAATTTAGAATCAGAATATACCACTCCACATAGTAACAAGGAGAAAAGATAAGTAAATAAAATAAATGAGGCAAAAAAATAATGGATCCTTTTTCAATTAACTCCAATTTCATTCACATTCTTCATATTGAGTTATCGTTTTAGACATGTAACACTTTTTAAAACAATGTAAATTTATGCAATTTTTAAAATTATAATGAAGAGCGTTCCACAGTCGTATACCCCTAACCGTTGGACTCATTAATCTTTATGTAGTCCTAGCTAGCTTTTATAAACCTTATATTTCATTTCCGCATTCTTAGTTCTCTGTGTTATATAATCCCTATATAAATTATTTTTCTTTTTACACGCATTTGCAAGACCCTTAGTTATCCAAGGTTTCAAGTTCTTATTATTTTTCTTATACTTAAATGATACCAATGGACAATGTTTATCATACAAGGCCAAGTAAGTATTTAAAAATGCTCCATATGCAACGTTGACCTCATTAACATAAACCTCCTTCCAGTCCACTTCCATGAGATCTTGTCTAAACTTGTTAATTGCCTTGTTATTTCTTAACCTTCTATGACTCATGAAACCAACTTCTTCCTTTCTTTTCATATTTAAATCAAAAGTAAGAAAGACTGGTAAATGATCACTTATATCATTTATTAAAGATTTATGATGAGGCCACTCATAATATTACTCTCCAAGCTATTAATGAAAATATGATCAATTAGTGTTTCTGATTTATCTGTTATTCTACTCGGCTTTATAATTAAAGGATAAAATCCTTTTCCAAATAATAATTCAAAAAAATCTGACGCAGCCTTATCCTTTGCCTCTTTACAAAGATCAATATTGTAATCACCACACAAACATAAAGTCTTATTTCCCTTAGCCTTACTCAATAAGTCTTCTACTACCTCTGTAAATAACTCAATCTGTGACCCCAGTTTCCTATATATACACGTTACAATTATATTACTTATTCTTTCCAATTTGTCCAATTCCACTGTCACAGACTCCATTAAATCGTCTATAGCCACAGACATATATTCAACTTTTTTACATTTCAAATCACAATTAACAAAAAGTGCCACCCCTCCTGCCTTCTTCTTAGTTCTATTTACAAAGTATAAATCGTACCCTTCGATACAAAAATGACAACCCCTCTTCTCATCTAACCATGTTTCAGACAGAGCAATTATTTGGAACTTGCCTCTCAAACTATACAGAAAATCTTTAATTGAAGCAAAACTTCTATAAAGACTTCTGCAATTAATATGAATTAATGAAAATGTACTAGCTATTTCAACCTTATACCTGAATTGCTCCTCTGTATAATCTTCACATGTGACATTAATTGTATTAAGCACATTCCTTTCAGGGTCAATACCTGCTTCAAAATCATATGGTTTATGATCTGAGTTGTTGAGCATTGTGCATAATTATTCTAAGAATATCTATTGACCTCAAAAAAGAAAGGGATCCTTAACAATCGCACATTTATTTATCGACATATTTTAAAGTCCATTGATCTTATCTTCTTCCATGTCCAATTTACAACTTCCTTTTATCCTTTTCCACCCAAAGTAGCATCTGTTCTTGTAAAGGATGAACTAATTGTTTTTAAGCTCATAGCCATGATTGGTCATAACCATCTGCTTATCTTGGTAATGTTATCTCGTATAAATGTCCAATTCCTCAAGATCCTTAATCGTTATAACCTTGGCTTCTTCTGGTGTTTAATCATCACTTTACAGTTCCTGGTCCAGGTTGCTTGAATCTTTGTCTCCTTCCGTAATATGCGAGCTTCTCTAGCAATATCTGCATTTCTTTTTGTAAGATGTTCATTCAAATATAATCCGCTTCCTCTCAAAAGGCTGGACCGCCTCAGCAAGTCAACTTTGTGTTTACGGTTTACAAATCTCACTACAATTGCTGGAGGAGCATTAGTGTGCCTTCTAGGAAGGGTATAGCATGCAGATATATTATTACTATGCAGGGGAAGTTTTTTATTCAAAAAGAATTCCACAACCTGCTGCTCCAACGACTGTAGCTCCTCCGTCGGGGGCTCATCTTCTCCTCTTTTTGCACCGGTCCCAGACTCGGTGACTCTCGCATAACTCCTGTGTTTAGTTTCCAGACCCGTAATAATCACTTCCTCAAGTCGAGCCTACTGTTCTAGATCGTCCACCTTCCTTTCCAAAAACTGGATTGTCTTGTCTTTCTCTTTAATCAGGTTTTTTAGTTCTTTGATTTGGCCCATCATCGACATTAATATTCCTTGTTGCTTTCAGAGTATTTTTTCCTGAGCACTTTATATTTATTTCACAAATATTGTGTTTAAAAAGAATTTGTGAAACAATTTGCAGTAATTTGACTCAGATCCTAATATAATTAGAGCACAAATTATGTTTAAAATATTTTTGGAAAACTTTGCTGGTTAAAACTAGGTCCACAACAGACCTCCTTTCAGTCGCTCTCTTTAGGGGTCACCACAACAGATCATCTACTTCCATCTCACCCGATCCTTAGCATCCTCTTATATCACACCAACCCTCTGGATGTCCTCCTTCACTACATCTATGGATCTTCTCTGTTCCTGGCAGCTCCTCTGCTCACTGCACACTCAACCTGACCTGCTCTTCTGATATACTTATCACATCATCTTGAAGTTTACCACCCCCAGCTCGACCTCTTGTTATCTTTGTGAGTACCATAACTTCCAAACAGCAGGTCTCACTAGTATCTTGTAGACATTCCCTTTCACTTTTGCTTGACTTCCAAAACTTTGATAATTTACCTGCAAGCTGTAGTTCTGTGCAGATCTTACGCTGAGCTATACTTTCTGAAAGAAATGCCAGGCGTTTGGTGTCTTTAAGGCGAGATGCCATACTGTACAGCAATGTACCCATGGCTTTGTCCACTCCTGAGGCCCCATGGACACGTTGGGCCTATTGAAAACAGAGAGGAAATTTAAGAATTATTAAGAATTTGTTAAAGACAAATAAGGAAATTGCTAATAATCACTACTTTCCTTATCTTGACCCTGGGAGCCTAATAAAGATAAAATAATGGATGGTTTACTACCAACTAAAGAAATATGAAAGTAAAACTGTAACTATGGCGTAATGTACACAAAAGTTACAAGAAGGTCAGGGTAGGTCTATCTAAAACTATAACTAGCGTAGCATAAATAAATGAGAAGTTTGTATACAGCTGAGCTATACAGTCAAGTGTCAGTCGTTCTCACAGCTGTGCATTCAGGTAGTTGAGTTACCCCATAAGCGTTAGGACCAACCTGAGTAATTGCCTCCTTCAGGGAAGAACTCAGCGAGTCATTCTTCAGCGTTTCTTTCGCTTTCTGCTCGCTGAGTCCAATAGACGTGAAAAGTGTCAACGTATCTGCCATTATCCCGCCGAATTCACCGGTTAAAATCGGAACAGCACAGACACACCACCGCCACACACGACTTTGCTTCCTAAAGAGAGACCAGAGACCACTTCCTCTGGAAAGACAAAAAAACGTGAAGTACAAAGAATATTAGCCAATAGAACGCTGCGGGTTTGGATCTCACTGACCAATCGTGAAGGAGATTTACTAAGATTACCGCCTACTACGATCGTAAGAACCAATCAGGATTTGTGTTGACACCAGTGAGGGACGGGTTACCGGAATCTGGGTGATGTTGCATCAGATTTTAGTAATTCCTGACAATATGAATTTTTGAGGATCATTACTTGTTATCTATACTAGATAATATTTTAAACAATTATTACGGAAAATGTATACTTTTCACAACTTTTCATATAAAATAATTGCGCCTTTCCGACTCAGTGTAAGGTTTTTGTCGTCCATCATAATCTATGCCAAAACATCTCCGCGAAAGTTATTTACTGGAATGCCGCGTAGCTTCCTGGAAAATACTTCTGTATTTATTATTGTAACCTACCATACACGCTGGATTACACTACTATGCGTTTAAAAAGACTTTACTGTAAAGTTTGTTATTAATCACTAAACAGAAACTGTAAACAGCAGAATTATGGCCAAACATGCGGTGCTGTCATCTGGATCAAAAATGTGGAGGTCTATGTCTTGTTCAAAGTCCGAATTGCGTCTCGATCTCACTCTTGCGTGTGGACAATCCTTCCGGTAAGATGGTCAAAATCACGTCCAGCCTTTAAACATCAAATGCAAGTTGAAGCGGTTTAGAGTCTTTGAATTAACTCACATCTCATTCCCGCAGATGGAGGGAAACAACAGAAGGACACTGGACCGGTGTGATGGGAGGGCGTGTTTGGACTCTGACCCAAACAGATGAAACTCTTTGGTACCACGTGTACAACAACCAGGACAAGCAGAAGGAGGGAAGTGACAGGAAGAGAAGAGTTGGTGTTTCTGTCTTGGACAAAAATACAGCAGAGAAGAGATTCAAATGTGCTCCAGAGAAGGAAGAACATGAGCCTTTGGCTGTTTCTTCAGTACAGAATAGAGAGCTGGACGAAGAGATGCTGAGAGATTACTTCCAGCTGGATGTGAGGATGGGGGACCTGCACAAGGAGTGGGGAGCAGCAGATTGTCACTTCAAACACATTGCAGAGGTCTTCAAAGGTCAGTGTGTGAGTTTGTGTTTGCACAGCCTTGCTACTACATATCACTTATTACACAGTAAGGTGTTACTCAAATGCTATGTTTTATCAAATTTCATAAATACTTTTTTGTGGGGGGTTTTCCTGCAGGTGTGCGAATGCTGCGCCAGGACCCCACAGAATGCCTGTTTTCCTTTATTTGCACTTCCAACAACCACATCTCTCGGATTCAGGGCATGGTGGACAGACTGTGTCAGGCTCTGGGCTCACCCCTGTGCCAGCTTGATCAGACCTCATACCACGACTTTCCTTCCCTGTCTGCGCTTGCAGGTGCTTGAAAATTTTGCCACAGAACTTAAATCTATGTTTGTAATCTTATCAAAACCTTTACTGTCAGATGAAGACAATACTGAGAGTCTGAAGATATTCATCCCACTAGTTTTTTATTAGCATTAACTGATTAATCTTTTTTTATATTAATTTTGTTGGCATTTGCCTTTAATGATAGTAGAAACAGATAGGAAAGTGGAGAGAGACAGGAAGACCTAACGCAAAGGGCCTCAGGTCGGGCTGCTGACCTCTGGCCATATGACTTATGGTCACCTGCTCACTAAACCAGCACCCAGTGTACATCTTTAATGACTTTAAAAACAAGAATCAGCTGGACAAGTTTGAATTTAACTGTGGTCAAGTTTCAGCTGCTGATTTGAGATGAAGTTGAAGAATTTGGAGGTAGTCCTCCTCCATATTAGTCTATCCACTTTGTGCAATGTACCACTATCATTTGCTGCAAAACAGACCCAGAGCATCATGCTGCCACCACCACGCTTGACAGCTGGTACAGTGTTTTTAGGTATGAAAATCTCACCTTTACTCGTTCAAACAAAGCTACTGTCATTGTGGCCAAAAAGCTCAACTGACTATAAAACCTTTCCTGCAGATAGCAGTTGGTTTGTCCATGTGAGCTGCTGCAAATTTCTGAATGTCCTAGCCAATTTCTTTTCATCCGAGGGTGACAGTTTGGGTATTCTTCCAGATCCTGATAAAGTGTTTCCACATCTGTAAAAAGAACAGTTCAAAGAAATCTTTAAAAGCCCCAAATTACCACGATATTCATGCTCATGATGAGTTTGTGAAAACGTCTGACCACAACTATGTTGTATGTTGTTTCATTTACTGTTCTTATCAGACAGCAGCATAGAGGCACGTCTTAGGGATCTTGGTTTTGGATACAGGGCTCGGTTTATCCAGCAGAGTGCAAAGCAGATTCTGGACAACCATGGGCCCCAGTGGCTTGAAGGTTTACGCAGCAGCCCATATCTAGAGGCTCGTGATGCTCTTCGTACTCTTCCTGGCGTCGGTACAAAGGTACAGCAGATATTTTTGGGGGGTGAAAAGGCAAAAAAAAATGTGATGTTAACTGCTAACATACAATCAAGGCTTTGTGTCATATTTTAGGTGGCAGACTGTGTATGTCTGATGTCCCTGGATAAGCCAGAGGCTGTACCTGTTGACACACATGTGTGGCAGATTGCTAAACGTGACTATAAATACGCTGCCAACAATGGACAGAAGAGTATCACAGAGAAACTAAACAGAGATATTGGTCAGTACCTGTTTAATGGTATGGTTCAAGCCCTGGTTTTAAACACTGGTAATAAAATGTTCAATCTAATATTTCTGCACAGGAGATTTTTTTCGAAAGCTGTGGGGACCCTACGCTGGCTGGGCGCAGTCTGTGAGTGTCAATTTCTGCAAACTGTCTGTCTCTTATAGCAGGTCCACTGTAACCACAGAGTGTCTCTCTTGCTTCAGGTTTTGTTTTGTTCAGACCTCAAGAAGTTCCAAAGCCTCAAAGAGACGGCACATCTAAAGCAACCAGGGAAGGATGAAGATGGTGAAGAGGAAAAAATGCCATGCAAAAAGACTAAAGTAAAAACTGAATGTACAGGAACCGTGGGGAACTTGAAAGCCAGGCCAGCATGTCACAAGAAAGCAAAGATTTCTGTTAAGAAAGAGCCGGTAATGTGAGGTAAACACATTACCGGCTTTGTAGCCTGAGATTCAAATCAGGCTACAAAACCACACATTTGCACACACTGTGCTTGTTCAGCATCATGTGACGTGAAATTAAATGTGGAGATGATTTATCTTTCAGAAACACGACAATGGATCATTTTCTCTTTCTCTGGGTTTTTATAGAATTGTGTTGTAGCATCACTTCACTGTAACAGAGCACACTAATGATTTTTTACAATAAAAAATAAGTACCTCACAATCTTTTTGTTCTCTGTAAAATGTTGATACCAGCAGAATCACAGCCATCATACATACAAGTGTGAATAAATTTCACAATACATTTTTAGGCAATAATTTACCAAAAAACATGCTGGATATAGAAATATGATACAAATTAAAACTGATATATGCAAATTAATACTTCATTTATATATTTTTCAAAATTTCATCAGAAGTTTGAATTTTCTGACTTTTGCTTCATGATTCAATTCTGAAAATACTAAAGTCATCATGAGCATATTGGCATTCAGTTTTGCTAAAACGTTGTCAGAAGAAGGCCCCTAGATGGCAGTACACAATGGAAGATAGTGCTCTCCAAGACATCATATGGTGGGGAATTCAGTTTTAGACAGTGTTTTAAAATCTGAGAACAAATTGCACTTTCTTCCTGGGTGAATACTTTCTCTCAGGCCGCCTGGCTCTTGTTACAATAAGTACTAATGCGTCACGGCAATTGCGTGCACGCTGGAAAAGGTCACAGCATGGCAAAGTGGTGCTGTGTTTCTTTAAAATGCATTCCTTACACCAAAATAATATTTCTGTCTGTTAGATCATGAAATGCCATTAGACCGGGCTGCTGTGAAGTGCTGTAGGGTCTGTATGTTATGTATAGGCACTGGCTGACTGTGTCAGCTGGTCTTTTTATAGCAGGGATTGCAGTTATCTGCTGTCAGTGCTTGGGGTGACTGTGACTGTGTCTAGTGACGGCATGTTAATGTCTCTTGGGCTGCCTGACTTCACTGTCCCTTTACAGCAATGACTATGCATTATTCTTGTTTCTTGAGATTATACGCAGCTGCGTACTTTAGTGTGAAGCTCCAGAAATTATTTCTCATATGTACGCTTAAGCGTGTAGGTGCATCATATACAAGCATGTCCAGTTTTGGCATATGTGCGCGCACGTGCGTGTGTGCGCGTACATCCACAGAAGTGTTTTATTTGTGGACGAGAGTGCAGCCATGTGAGTTAATGAATATGTGAGTCAGCTTTCGTTCCCATTCCAGTTGAGCTGGGCCGAAGCTGGGCCCCAGCTTTAGGGCAGAGTCACACTGAAGAAGAAAGACAGAATAAAAATAGAGCCGAGAGAAGCAAAAATTAATAAAAGAGCACAAAGGGGAGATGGGTGAAAGTACGCTGGAGGTAGGGGCAGGATATTCAGTTGACACACAAAGGCTAGAACAACACAACAGTGGCCTGTGTATTATGTAAGAGATGGGTCTCAGCTTGTGTTCTGTCCTTGGGGTATTGTTCAGTTAAAGGACATCTCCCTGTGCCTACTTTCTGTAATAAGAAGGTCATTACTTTTCAGAAGCACCAGAGGGCCCCACATTTAGAGCTCAAGTAAATGAGGAAGGCCTAACTCAATTTCCTGAAACAGATCATAAGCTGCATATAGTAGCTTGTTTTTATCGCACCTGATCTACAGAGAAGTTTGGGAAACCCGTTGTCATATCAGATTCCCAGATTAATGCATGATACTGATAAATTATAATTATACTACTGAATTTTCTTTCATATAGGTACATTCATAGATTTTAATCCGATCCAGTACAGAAGCTTTGGCACACTTCCATAGTTAGTAGTTTATACCATAATTGTATACATAGACCTAATTCACCTGTTTTTATTTCATTTTGCAGGTTTTGTCCAGATGGTTATAAATTAAAACTAATCTTACAGCAGGAAATGATTAACCACAGTATAAAAAAATATGTCCTTTGAATATAGACATTTCAAGTACACATATACTATTAAGAATATTTAAAAAATGTGCGTAGCAGTGCTGTGAAAAGTCTCAAGCCACCCCTCATTTCCTTATATTTTGTTAGGAAAATGAGTGGAGTGATTTACAGAAATGAGCAAATGTGGAAATTTAGTATATAAGACAAAAACAGGGTTAGTATAATTCTAACTGAACTCTCTGTCATTCCTTTAAGTAGTCTTCAGGACTAGTTCTGCAACATTTTGTGTACCATGCAGGTTTTTCCACTTTGGAAAAACAACTGCCTGGAGGGACAATATATCTTTTGTCCAGTGTAATGACCATTTTCCCGAAGCCTTCGTTACTCACTATGTTTAATGGACACACATTTTTGGCCAAAGGAACGTGACTGTGTTGAAGATTTCAGTGCATCTTTGTGAGGTGGATGGAAACATCGTCGTGGCATACTGGCACACTTTCATGTTTGTCTGAGTTGATGCTGGACGATTCACGTTAGCAAACACTGCACTGTTTTACTTAGAGACTAGCTCTTCAGCTTCTGCTTCACAGGACATTTGAGCTTTGGTGTATATTTGTGTTTTTTCCTAATTCTTAAGGAAATTTTCAGATATCATCAGCTATAAATGTGTTTGGAAATCTTTGGAAATTTTATGCCAGTGGCATTTTTTACAGATTTGGTGAGAGAAAAATTGCAACAAATGATGTGTTTTTGTAGCAGATTGTTAGTAACAAAGTGAAGAAACTTTTTTCCCTGTTTGCTAGGTTTTCTGTTATTTGTAGACACAACACTGGTTCATTCCAGTTGAGTTTTCTGTGCTTTAATGATTCACAGGTCACTGTTAAATGGTTTAACAACTACAAAACATTCCTCTGAAAATATTCAGGTACAAAACAAAAGCGAAAACTGAAAAAAGTGAAAAATCAGCTAATGTCCAAAGAAAAACTTTGAAATACTCTGTCTGAAGAACTATTTTTATTTGAGCTCTGATTCTGTTTCTCCTCAGTATGAGCTCAAAAGTGGTCTCTGTGTGCTTTACCTCCACATTTTCTGTCTCCCACTAAAAGTGATGGATGTTATTATTTCTGATTAGTAACAGGCAGTATTATATAACAGTATCTGACAGACTAGCTAAACTGGATCAAATTTAAAGAGAACTGTGTTGATTTACTAGATGTGGTGTAATCTAATGCTGCTGGATGCAGTTGTGATGGACAGAATAGCAGTCCCCACATGGAAGTCTGTTTTGGGGGCCCAGAGATGGGGAGATTATTCTTTAGAGTCTAGACAATCTTATGGGTGAAGGGAAGCCACAGAGAGACAGACTTTGAGCAGCAGTGTTTTAGATCTTAAGCTTTTCTAACTCATGAGTGTGTGGATGGCCGTAAGCATATGAAGGTGTTGGCTGTTCTTAAAGAAAGAGGCTTATTTTGTGGAGAAAATTAATACTTTCTACCATCTGATGGGATCTCTGCTTGGCTTGCTGCGATTAAGGTCTAATCCCTTATAAATTGGGAGGAAGAAAAAGGTTGTCTGCTTCAGAGTTATATTTCAGCACCCCTACCAGTATCAATTCAAATGACTAAGTGGAACGTATTCACCACATTCCTGTACAAAGGTGGTATAGAAATATGACCCACAGTATTTATGGGTGTGGGGCAGCAGGAGCTTTATGTGTGGTTTACTGTTTGCCATTAAAGGCAAGTTAATTTAGTGAGGTTTAAATACAACTCTCCTCTGATTGTATTTAATGCCCACTCAAAATCTCTCATATGATTTAATGGCTTCCAGCTCCATATACATGTAATCTACATGGTTTGCTTGTTTTAATGGAACAGATGTTGTGGATGTAAGCATAGTCATGCAATTTGGGTCATTTCTTTCTCCGTCAAGGGAAATTATAATTATTTAACTGAAAATGAGAACATGTTTTTTCAGAGTGGTTCTCGTCTTTGTGAGGAAAATCAGTAATGTGATACTTGTATAAAAGCAAACGTAGAGGTATGTCTTAAGCTAATAAAATCTTCATGTTTAGACAGTTCAGGTGAAGATGACAACCAAGACCACACCTGGCAAGTCTTCTGTGTCAGCTGCTATTAAATGCTTGTGAATGCTGTGGGTTAATGTCTAATGGGGAGAACCGTTGAAAAGACACTTCTTGTTGGGGCATGCCTTTAAAAAAGAAGAAGAAACTTTCAGTTTAAACTCAACATGATTATGTGAGAAACCGACCTCCTATGAACACCCCTGAGGTCCCGCCCGTTCAAAGTTCAGACGAGAGAAATTTTTTTTTTTTTTTAAATTTTATTTGTTATTTTTAATTTCCAACCTTTTTGTTTGGACTCCCTTGTGCCACCTGATTTCAAAAATTCTGGAAACACCCCTGGGTCCCCGTGTCTGGTAGGAAGGGAAGTAAATAAGAGAATAAGAATATATTATATTGGCCACAAGTTATAATAAATGTGTGAATTGAATCCCTTACTTACATCGACAACACTCAATTCAGGCTATATAGTACTCGTGAGATGCAAAAAATACCTGCTGTACTTATATTCTAATCAGACTGACACCCATTGCCTAATCTTCTATATTTGGTTGGTGCTTTAAAGTATGCAGGGTTAGGTTACTCATTCCCTACCTGGATTAGATATAATCCAGGTAGTGTACAATAATGTGATAACAATGCAGAAACGTCTGTGCGCCACCTGTTCAAACCCTTCCGTGTCTCCTGCTTGCTCAGTAATAATGTAATGGCATTAGGAACAATCCTCTGAGCTGCACAGGATATTTTAGGACTCAGATGTACTGTCCAGACAATATAGCGAAAGTGACAAATACACAGGTGATTGGGAATGAGACCTGCTCCTAAGCAGGATTAATATCTGCAGTAAACTTGTCAACTTATGTCTGTGTTTGGTCTCAGTCACTGCAAAGCTGCAGCCTCAACAGCATGTCCAAACTAGAAAATGTTTTGTTTGTGCAAGAGAGAGAGACAATCAGGCGAGGGGTGGGTGAAGGAAAGGCACTGAGCCAGGGTGCAGCACGAGGAAACTGTATCAGCTTGGCTCAGGCTGGCTTCCTCCCCTCTACAAAAGCCCGGTTGGAGGGCAGTGAAGAGGAGCTGGAGGCTAGAGTTTCAAGCACCGAACTGACAGTCCGTACTGCACAGAGAAATGTCAGGTGTATCCTCACCTGTCCACGCAAATATGAATTTGTTTCCACTCCTCTTCCCGGCCACTTTATCGGCTAGGTTTAACGCATAACAGCCAATTTTCAGCTATAATCCAAGGAAAAACCCCAGAACCTGGATACTACAGCAAGCTGTGTGATGATGTCAGTGGCAGTGTCGTCATATTTCCACTGGGCATCGCCTAAACACGCTGCTTTGTAAAGGTAGACGGGGTGACACGGAGCTCAGGTTCAGCTGCGCGTCCTATTGCTATTGCGTAACAGGCGTGCCAAGCGGAAGGTTGGCAGGTAGGCAGTCGCGTTTATCCGCTTTTGAGAGAGGAAAAAATGAGAGGGAGGGAGCGATCTGGAGAGAGATGGAGCAGTCGGAGGGGGCGTACATCTCCTCAGTCGCTCGTGGCTAGAAAGCTGGCAACGATACAACGCTGCTGAAAGGCAACCTCTCTTTGTGCCCATAGAGGAGCGGTTTGAACCTCCACCTCCGGCGGTTGTTATCCTGCGTGCGAGGTAAACCCGGACGACACCTTTGCTTTCACTTCAGGATGTCCTAGTCCTGATAGCCCTGCCGCAGCGGACGCCATCGACTCGGAGCCTCGCAGACCCGCAGGTATGTTTGTTTGTTGCTTGTAACGGACAAACCCTCATGGTAACAGTTATTGGTTGACTGCTATGCGGCTAGACGTCTTTGCGCAGTGATATGCGTGACGCTGTCTCTACCTGTGCCGCGATGTCAGCCGTTGGCTCGGGTTTACAGGCGAGCATACGCTGCACGTTAATCTTTGCCCTCTACCTGTACCTGGTTTCCTCTGCGGTACTGAACTTTATGTGCGAAGTTAGAGGGAGTACTGCCTTATCACCCCCATCTCACGTCGTGTAAGAAAAGGCGGCAGTTTGGGTGAATTTTGCCAATTAAAGCCATTCGCGACCGCGTGTCCCCGCAGTCAGGACGGTAACGTGACGTCGTTACTACTGCTCATCATAACTAACAACATGAAATATATACAGCTGGTCTTAATTCACCCCTATCAAATAATAATAATAATAATAATAATAATAATAATAATAATTGGGACATAATTCATTTAAAATCATTCAAACGTAAAAGGAAATTGTTTAGGCTCAATAGGCAGTAAGCATACAAAAAGGTTCTTTTCTTTGGTGACACAGCAACAAGTGGAGTGGGCCCTGTTATCTCTTTATTTGTCCCTTGCTGCCAGGTGCTCGACATGTGTTTTTAAGTGTGTTTACACAGGATAGCAGGCTCGTCCAACAAAGCCATATGCGCAAAAGCGCTGCGGCCCTAGTTTAGATGGTCTGGATTCACACCCATGCCTCATCGGGATTTAAGTGGAAGGTGAGGAGGAAGAAGTGGAGTGCGTCTTTCAATGAGCTGCTCCAGAGTGCTGGTGGATGTAGTCGAGAAGAAAGAAATGCAACAGAACTAATTTTCAAAAAGGAACCAACACACTCTCGTCTGTTGACAAGGCCTATCCTTTTCCAAAGAAGCTCCATAAAGACTTTTGCGTGGGACAATAAAGCCCATAAAAGGTGCGCTATAACTACAAGTAGTCACTCATATTCGACCAGAGAACTTTAAACAAGCAGGACAGTTAAAACATCCCATAATTATACAGCCCTGAACTGTCAGCCTTTTAGAAAATAAGGCATAGCTTAAGATATTAGTGAAGCATTCATCCCAGAAGATGATCTGCCCACATCTCTTATTTGGGTGCAGATCTTTATTATCTGTGGGAAGATAAAAGATGCAATAAATGCTTTGTAACTATAAATCAAAGATGTCCATGCAGATGATAGCTGCTTACATTATTTTGCACACAACCTGCTTGCAAAACTCAGTAATTTGCCACACAACAGTTTTATTGCATGCATGTAACAATGTGAGTGTCTGGGGTTTAAGTAAAGCCGCGGTTCAGTAAAAGGCCAACAATTTATGACTTGTGATGCCTGCAGTTAATTTTCCTGAAAGTGTTTTGCGGCTTGACACGGTTTGGCAGTGATCTTAGTCTGTCATCAGACTCGCTATCTTTCAGGGCGTGTTTAGTGTTTAACGTGTGAGTGCTAATTTGAAATTAAGGTTCCTCCCAAGTTGTGAATATTTGTCCAATCTGGTTGACTTTTTCTCCATTGTCACCTCTCAAATGTTAACATTGCCAATCTGTGTTTTATTTTTGTCTATCTAGATGTGTCTCTTTGTATGTGTGGAGTGCGGTTTGGGGCCTTAGCCTTTATGCCTGACCTTCAGCCTTTGATCTGTGGCTCGTGTGAAGGCGGAACATGACTCAAAGATGTTGTGGGGCTCAGCAATTTTAAGCGGGACATCCACTTCAACTGGGGATCAAAGACATAGGCGATTGGTTCAGGACCCTCTCCTCCTCATATAGCATGTCTGTGGTGTGTGGTCGGTTACTCTGCTGTAGTTTAGACCCCCCCCCCGAGAGAGGCATCTTTAACAGGTTGTGGTTTGCATCAAGAGATAAATGGATGGTGTTAGTCTATAATGTATGTAAAGAGTTTGGTCATGGCTTTAAATGTATCAAAATAGTTTAAAAAGATCAGTTTAGGGACTTTTTAATAAATAAATTTTATGTGGTGGCAAGTTGAGAGTTGTTTGTAATCCATATGTTGTTTCAAGGTGAGGAATTTTTTAACGGTCAAACCAGCGACCTCCCCCACTTGTTGCATACCAACGTAACCACACTTACTCCCTCTTTCATTTCCCCCCTCTCACTTTTTCTCTCTCTGTCTCACATACACACTAATTCACACACACTGCTTCACAGTCCTACTGCTCCACCCACCAATATGCAGTACAAACAAGTTATACATCTGTAGAGTATGCTGAAGTGTGAGCAGTTACACAGTGACACACCAGTCTTTGGTTGTTCATTCAGCCTCTTTCTTTCTTTCTTTCTACAAGTTACATTTTTTTTTAAGTTTTCTTCCCATGAGATTTTCATTGGGAGTGGCCAGTTACCAAGCAAATCTGAGATGGTTTGGGTATATGCAGAGGAGGGATAGTGGATATATTGGATAATGGATGTTTAATACTTTGCTACCGGACAGGGGGAAAAGAGGAAGACCTCAGTGGAGGTTTATGGAGGTAGTGAAGGAGGACATGCAGAGGACTGATGTGACAGCAGAGGATGCTGAGGATAGGGTAAGATGGAGGGAGATGATTCGACCCCTGAAGGGAGCAGCTGAAAGAAGAAGAAGAGGATTTTTCCAGAACGAACCATAACAAAAACGTTCATTCTTGGCTGAGTTCTTCTCTGAGGATGAATGCTTCACTGATAAGTAAGCCTTCATCACAAGACGCTCACATCAACACTGAATGTTACAGGTCAACTAAGATATCAGAGATCTTTGTCTATAGTTGAGAGGCCTACCTATACCGACATAGATGTAGCACAAGTGATCGTATCTTCACATATAAACAGATTGAGACTATGTTTGATTTTAAGCCATACGAATGGCAGTGGCAGTAAGCTCATTACATTTTTTTTCCACTAGCGCCACAGGGAGGTTGTATCTGAAATATCTTGCCAACTAATGGATGGCTTGTCATTAAATTTGACTTATTTTCCCTTTCAGACTTATTTGCGACAACTCTTGTAGACACCCCTAAGTTTCTATGACACCAATAGGCAACCCTGTAGTTATTCCAATAGGCTGTTTTTTTTATTCAACCATTTATAGGCACGGTGGTTAGCACTGTTGCCGCACAGCAAGAAGGTCCTGAGTTCAATTCCAACATCAGGCCGGGGTCTTTCTGTGTGGAGTTTGCATGTTCTCCCCGTGTTTGCGTGGGTTCCCTCCGGGTACTCCGGCTTCCTCCCACCATCCAAAGACATGCAGCTTGTGGGGATAGGTTAATTGGATAATCCAAATTGTCACTAGATGTGAAAGTGCGAGTGAATGTGTGTGCGAATGGTTGTCTGTCCCTATGTGTTGGCCCTGCGACAGACTGGCGACCTGTCCAGGGTGTACCCCGCCTCTCGCCCTATGACAGCTGGGATAGGCTCCAGCGCCCCCCGCGACCCTGAAAAGGATAAGCGGAAGCGAATGGATGGATGGATGGATGAACCATTTATATACAAAACATCAGCTTTATAATTACACCAGCTTCAGTTTTTCAGCTTTACAAATACTAGCATTGTAGCTAGAACATTGTGAGCGTGTTTGTATGCTAACAATTGAATTCAGTAGGAAAAATTAAGCGACTGTTTAAGTTTAAGTTTAAGTTTAAGGTACATTCTGTCTGAAGGTCATGCTGTGTTTCAAAATTAAGGATGATCTGTGGTATAAAACCAGGTACTCATTGGTTAAAAAGTTGTCAAGGAAAAGTGTTAGCCAGTAAGCGTCTGTTTTTAGAGTCAGACTTGGCCGTCTCTGTCACATCCAAAATGATCATCTCGAGCCTTCTTTATAGTATCAATGAAAAAATATTTTAAAAAACAACAACTTTGTACTGAAAAAATACCTATTATAGTTTTTGTCCTTTAAGTTCTGTTTGCAAACCACATTAGAGCATTTTTAGATTTAGACAGTTCGGGTATGATAAGCACAAATAGAGCTTTTACTTTATGGGTTCAGAGATGACCCAACAAACAGCCTGGTTGCTTGAAGGTATCAGTTACTGAGAACAAAAACTTTTTTTTTCTATACAAATCTTTTCAGAAGAAGTACGAGTCAGCATGATCTATCAAGACTATCACCTAAAACAACCTACTCTAAATAAATTTAAAAATGTGATTTGATTTGGAAAAATTCAAGTAAACACAAGTGCAAATCAGACCTTGGTGTTTGAGTGCTCACTTTCAGCACTGGACAGTTATCTATACTCTGTCCCAATGAACACGTTGCATTAAGAAGTATTGAAGTGTGATACCTGACAAGTGCACATTAGACGGAAAGACACAAATCCTTCTGTTCACAGTCTTACACTGAAATGTCCACTCAAATCAGTGGGAATGTTGCCCTGCCAGACTGTCTTCAATCTGGCAGCAAGTGAGAGAGAACATAAGCAAGAAAGAGGGGGATTCTCCAAAGACTTTAATGCTCAAACTGCCCCCCCCCGGTTCCCTACACAAACTTTAAGCAGTAGCTTGCATTGTAATACATTACTGTAGACATGACATCACAATTGCAACGGTTAGTAACTGATTAGTAACAGCTGTTGTAGTACTGAATCATATGATTGTATAACCAGCAGGTCTATAGTGTGGGCAAGGAGTTTACAGTAATCTTCAGATTGTTGCATGCTGCTGTACTATTGGATATATAATCCATGGGCATTTCCTGCACTGGACAAAGCACACATTGTGCAGGAAAGCGTGACAACATCTACACACCATGCTCAACACAGTGCAGATGAAATACAGAGTGATGTGTTCTGTCTGTGGCCCCCGGGGGCTGAACACGATAAAAATACTCAGACCATGCACACGTCTGCCTTCCCTCCATGGACAGTCACAGAGAGATGCACTGTCTTATTTGTGTATGTGTGTGGACTGTGTGTTAAAGATGGGCTAAGAGGATGCAGATTTCACACTGATCTAGGCTTTGTGGAGTATGTGCTTGTTCGTAGGCTTCGAGGAGGTGTCTTTCTGCTTAAATTTACTCCACTCGTATTAGTTCAGTGGAAATTCCTAGTCACGCTGCTCAAATCCAGTGAAGGAGAACATTTTTGGAGAGCCGCTTCTGTGTGTGTTACTGTGTTCTTTTGGATGATGTGTGGAGATGAGATTAATGCTGACAGCGTTTCAAATACAGCAGCAGAATGTTACTCCCTCGCCACTAAAACCAAATGCCATTTGAGACTCATTATTCTGTTCTGCTTCCCCTCATACACACAGACTGACACATGTTGGTTTGCTTTTAGATCCAGATAATGGTATGTTTACTAAACGATATGTGGTAATAGTCAGGTTGTTCATGTTCTTGTGCCAGAGATTGCACACCTGCCAGTTAACCTCAGAAGAAAGGTGAAGCAGGATCAGTTTCTCCACGTGGCTTCCTGGATAAATGGCCGTGTCAGCTATCCATAACAAACCCGTTAATCCTGAAACATAGTTTCTGTGTGACTGTCTTTTTTCTCAGATATTTATATCCTTACTATTGGCATTCACTCAATCTTAGTCTAAATTTTACAGCTCTCACTGCTTTTCTCAGTCTTAATCTTGTCCCGGACCCCCTTTAACTGAGGCATGTCCAAAGTCCGGTCCGGGGGCCAATCGCGGCCCTAGGTCAGATCTTTTATGGCCCCTCGATCCTGCCTTAAAATCTATTATTTACGGCCCACCACCACAAACAGAATTAACAAAGTGTAATTTCTCTTTTCAGACCATGTGTTTTGTCTAAGTCTCTTTTAAAATTGACCTGAGATACTGATATTCAGTGGCTTCACTGAAGTTACAGGTATTCCCGACAGCTTGATCTTTATGTTATTTTCTCTCCATATGTGAATGAAAAGTACTTTTTTTTTGTTAAGGCTTAAACTCACCTGATCACTGTAATGACAGCTCTTGTGTTATTGAAAATAAATTGTATTTATGCTTCCAAAAAGGCAAGAAGAATTGTTGGCCCCTGGGTGATTTTCCATTAATAAATATGGCACCCTTGGAAAAAAAATTTTGGACACCCCTGCTTTAACTTATCACGCCAGGCTTCCATCTCCATCTCTCCTCCTGGCCAAACTCTTTTTGAACCACTTTCCTATCTCCACATTCTTACATCTATCATCTTTTTTCCCCCTACTCATCGCTCTATTGTTAGGACTCTCTCAGTAACCCCTTTGCTAAACCAGCTCTAGTTAAATAAGGGATAAAAAGAGAGAAAAGAAAGGGGGGGGGGGGGGGGGGGGGATTAGAGTTGGCCAAAATCTGACAAGATAGAGCAGAAGAGGTGGGTGAGACTGGAAAGAAAATAAACAGAGACTACTGTGAGTGGGTGGAGATTGAGATCTATAAGCACTTATGTTACCATACTCATTGACAGTTTTTCCCTTCAGAAGCTCCTGTATGAGAAATTGTGTTTTGCAAAAGACCAGTATACGTTTCCCCACATATCAACAGTGTGTTCTCTCACCCGTGGTGTGGACTCACACATACTTATACACATTTTCCATACACTCACACAGATTACTCACACACTGCATATGTTCAGGAACACAAAATGAACGTCAGCCGTGGTGTGGAGCTGCAGTAATTCCTCTGAGACCTAAACATTGTGGCTGTGAATGGACCCTAGGTGATTCATCAGCAGCAGAATGAATTCCCCCATAGGCACCGATGTCTATTTTCTGTACTTTCCCTCCTAACGTTCCAGCAGTAGTGTCCTGACTCTCATCCCTGAGGTTGTCTCCTGCTGTGAGTCATAGGTAGAAACTGGTGCGAAGGGAGATTTATATAAGTAAGAGAGAAAGAAAAGGGGTGTTTTTTTTGGATAAGAGCAGCTTGTTTAGGGGACGTGCCTGCCAACTGTTTGGCAAGATGACTCGTAGGATTGTGTAATCCTCAAGGGCCTGGGGGTTTCTACGTGTCACTGGGCTCCCTGAACTTCACCACACTCGGTGTTACAGCTGTCAGCTTCTGGCATCCACGGCTTAAACATAACAGCAAATAAAGAAAGCAGAGTCCTGAAGATTTTTAAGGAGAAAGGAACTGATACTCTCCCCAAAGAAGTATCAGTTTTATGGAACAGCTAGTGAGGACAAAAGTTAACAAGTCCATCTGCCACGCAGTAAAACCATCTGTGACTTGATTTTCTTTTCTGGCTCGATTGTTTTAATGGTGTGACTTGTTATATAACTTACAAGCTGAACTTATGCTTTTATGTGTCCCATGTCCTCTGTAACCATACACCTTACCACACCCTGTGTGTCTGCTGTTGTCATGCTCCTAAAACTCAGTGGGAGTTTCACTGACCTACCTTCTGAATCAGTACAACAAAGGCTACAGCACATAATCTTTAAATCAGATATGACCAAAAATTCTTGCTTCACAATTCCTGTTATGGCACGCTTCAGACCAGTGCTGGTAAATCAGTAGGAATACTGGAATCGCCACTCAGAAGTTAAACCTTTTAGATTGATCTGATGCAATATAAGTAGGTTTTGAAACACCTTTCCCGCACCTGCGTGGTGTGTCTACATATTCGCAGTGCTTCGTATATCTGTGCTTGCGTAATGTGTTCACGAAATTAACACAATTCCTGTTTTTCTCAGCAGAAACCCAGTGAAAGGATGGTGTGACAAACAGACTTCCAGAGGAACCAGTCACTGCTCAGCACTCAGAGGGAGACCATGGCTCCCATGTCCCTCATGCTCCTGGTCTTGCTCACCTCCATCATCGATTTTGCCGATGCTCAGACCGTCATCGGCTACTCCTCCTCCTTCTCTTCTCTGGACCTGCCTAGCGATTCTTCACCTCCCCCAACCAAGCAGACTCCTCGTTTCTGGCCATCTTTGCCTCCCAGGGGACGCAGTGATGTGCCCATCAGAGTTACAGGACAGGACAGGTTAACAACTACAAATACAGTGCAGCAGAGGGAAAGACTCCATCCATCGGTGACACAGTTCAACCGCCCTCTTCAGTCTGCCCTTCCCACACAGAACCTTAGCAGTGGACTAATTGTAACCCAACCAACTGCCTCTAGGCCCAGAACTGACACAGCCAGTTTAGCATTCAGCAGGGCTTTCAGAAAGGGAGATGCCACTACAAAAAGCTCAACTCCACCTCCACTTGCGTTGGACTCTGCCAAAGTGGCTGAGCCTGCAGGTGATAAGACAGTGACAGGAGCGAATCCAAAGGAGGAAGCAATTAAAGAGAAGCAGGGTGTTGATTCACAAGGGTTGGGATCAGGTATTGCTCCAACAGTAATGTTTGTGAAGGAGGAATCGCCCAATCCTCTGTCAACAGTTGATGATGAAATGGCACAGTATCGACCGCAGGCACAGACCGCGGTCTCTAAAGTTTCCGATGTAAAAACTCCACCACTGGACAGTCAGACCGTGAAGCCTCACCTGTTTGTGTTGACAACCACCAGCACAACCAGCACCACTTCTACAGCAGTAGCGAGTGAGAAAGTGATGACCCCACTGTCCTCTGTGGTAACACAGCAGACACTTAAGACTGTGCAATTAAAAGGTGAGAAATCAAAAATGCTAGGTTGTTACATGAGAATCATAATCATGATTATGCTAGTTAGTATTAAGATTGGGATCATTTACTGAATCAGTTTATCTCAGTTATCTTGTTTTTAACAATTGTTTGAAGCCTTAAATGTAACTGAATTTAAGTTCAGGTAAGGGGTTAATGCTCGATGTGTTTCCTTTCCTGAAAAATTCTAGGTGAACTGGGACCAAACACTCCTTCCACTGACAGAGTTACTCTAAAGCAGGACTCTGATGCTGCGATGTTACCCCAACCAACATCTACCGCGACAGGCTCTATTGCTAAACAGCTCCAGCCTGGAGCACAGCCGGTTACTACTCAAAGCAAGAAGAGTTCGCATTCAAACACCACAAAACTACAAGTGACAAATACCTCTACACCCAGTGTGCTTCTTTCTGCCAAATCAACAACTCAGCTCAGTAAAACAGTACAGCAAGGAAGACATGCTGCAAGCACAACAGTGCAGTCACTGAAGATAGGTAAGAAACAAGAGCCTTGTGTTCTCTGTTTCCTGTGTCCTGTGGTAATTCAAAATGGAATTATTTGTGCAGCTGGGACTTTTTTACTGGAAGAATTTAAAAAAAAAAGTCTTCAAAGGAGGGGAAAAGTAGACACACGTTTCCATGGAAAGTGGGGTTGTAATGTGTGGGTAGACACAGCAAGGGAGGTGAGAGAGCAAGCTTAAGAGGGGGTGGGCAGAATTGCAGCCAGGCAAAGAGATAAGAGAAAAAAAAGGTGGTGGGGGGGGGGGGGGGGGGGGGGGGCGAAGGGCCTAAAAAAGAGACTATTGGGAATACCGATGAGAGAGTAGACGGTGTGGGTGAAAGCAGAAGAAAGGTACTGGCATAGGAAATGCAGGGAGTGGAAATGGAAATGAAAACCAGATGCAGAGAGGAAAGGGGATGAAGGGAGAGGAGATGAGGGAAAGTAAATGGAAAAGGAAAAGCTTGACATGTGGGACACATGACCCAGTCTCTTAGATACCGTAAGAATAACATCGTTATGACTTTTAAACAGCAGGACTCTCCTTCAGAGCACCTTTAAAGGAAGCGCACTCAGGTTTTTGTTCTGTAAGAATGAGCCAACTCTTTTTCTTTTCAACATTAGCTTACGTTGGTTCAGCCAAAGCCATTTGGCCGCTCCTTAACCGTGACATAATGGGCAAGGGTCCGAGGTCTGTTTTGTTCTTTCATACTCAGTCATGACAGCGGTAGCTGCTGCTGCGCTCATAATAAAAAGCAGAACACTGTCTAGTTCTATCATATGAACCTCAGTTCGTGCACGTACATTAGACCTGCAGAGATAACCTGATGAGCACAAACAACGATGCACTCAAACTCAAAACCCATCCGTATATCAAACAGTAATGTTAACTACCA
This sequence comes from Neolamprologus brichardi, assembly GCF_056152115.1. Taxonomy (NCBI): domain Eukaryota; kingdom Metazoa; phylum Chordata; class Actinopteri; order Cichliformes; family Cichlidae; genus Neolamprologus; species Neolamprologus brichardi. The sequence goes on from NC_142123.1 coordinate 22,516,292, forward strand.
TAATGAACATGCTTACAGTTATGTACACACACACACTGGGAAGCTCCTCGAAGGAAAGTGGCTAGTTAGGCTACAGCACAAGTGTGTAAATGAAAACTTCACCATAACTGTGTTTCTAGTGATTATCGAAACTCCATCAAACTCCGTCTCTCAGGTGGAGAAAGGGAAGACTGAAGTGAGAATCCTTCTCCCATTCACTTGCAAAAAGGATTAAAAGTAAAATAGATTTTAAGACTTTTTTAGTTTACTGGAGAAAACTGATCTGAAATGATGATAAAAATGTTGTGTTCACTGTTTTGCAGCCACTCCTTTTCCCATAGTTGTGTTTGGAAATATGCCCTTTTTTCACATGTGAGTCATGTGATGATAAATTTAGGCAGATTTGTCATACCAAAGCATTAATTTTAAGTATGCTGTGTATATTATCAAGTAGTTCCTGAAGTGCTTACTGAAACAGGAACTACCACAAAGATGATTTGTGTTCTTTGTGTCTACATACCTGACTGGGGACTGATTTTGTCGGCACAGTAGATTTTCAGTAGTGCAAGATTCAAGCAAAAAAACTTCATAAGTGTGTGCTTGAAATTAAAAAAACAAAACAAAACTCCTTGCCATAGATTCTTTTTAATTTCTAACGTATCTGTATCTTCCTTATACGAGGTATCTTTATCCGGTGTTCAAACATAAAATATTCCCAAAGGTGGGTGTGGTCCGAGAACTCACAGACTTCTTGGCCTGCGTTATCCAATCACATGGTGGTCTCCAGTTATTTTTCACCTCATTTCAACATGTGGACATATGAAGCCGTGTTGGCAGTGCATATGTGAAAGAGGAAAAAAAAAACTCAAGGGCAGGGGTAGGTTTAAATGTATCCAGCTGTGTAATGTGATCACAACATCTGGAATGTGTCTGGATCTCGCTCCTGTTAGAAAAAAAAACTAGAGGAAAGTAAAACATAGCTTTTGTATAAATAAAGAAGTGTGCCTGTGATCTGTATGCAATGCTCAAGTATGCGAAGCATTTTTGTGTGTGTGGTGTCTGCGTGCGTGATAAAATGAGGCAGCGAGGGAGAGGAGTGAGTCATTATTTAGTGTGGCAGTTTTATGGTTGTCTTCTACAGGGTGAGGGCGAGCTTAAAGTCTTCCAAGCAGTTGATGGTTTGAGTGTTTTACCGCTGATTGTATCGTTCCACCATCCATCAGATTTAAATGTGTGTGAAACAACTCCACATATTGTGTATGTTTGCTGTCTTTCTTAAATTATTTCTAAATTGTTACACATGGTAGTATTGTTACTGTGATATATGTACTCAAGTGGCTTCCAGAGACCGATGGCGATGAATGAACCTTTGGTTATAATGTTGTTGTGTGTTTCAGAGTCATTCCAGGAGGAAAAGGTGGAGTGCCTTGAACAAACAGAGTGTGTGTGAACATGACAATATAAAGAGAGAAAGAGAAACACAGACAGAGATGTTATATTGCCAAGATGTCTTGTCTCATTAGGTCATTTTGCATTGTATAATACTTTAAATGTGAACAGCAGTTTCCCTGGATCATACATGTATTGTGACACGTCACTGAGTTGCATAACACAGATGTCCTTGTTAATTACATAATCTAATCCAATTAAGTCAGACAATTGCTTCCCGGTTATTCAGAGGAGCTCTTTTGTTAGTCAGATACATTTATAATATAAACAAGAGGATCGGCTTGCAGTGCTGTTCGCATAGAATATTAGGGTTTTTGGGTGATTGACATTTCATCTTTAAAACTGGTTTTAGAAGAGGTGCCTTGTCTTTGGATTCCATATTTATGTGCATTTTTAGGAAGCGATATGCAGTCTCTAGACTGATATATACATTGTACATGAACACTTTGTTATTTCCATACTTAGAAACAGTTATACATCTGATGGTAGTGAAAAGAGAGATGAGAGTGACACGAAAACTGATGCTAATGCAATGGTGCACAGGCGATGTTGCTCCTCACCTTCTGGTGACCCTGAATTGGATAAGCAGCTGAGGAAGTGATTTCAGAGATTTTGAAGAGAGAAACGTGGCGCTCAAAAGATCCTGATTTTAGGAGATCTCCACAACAGCCAAGATTTGAATAGAGGTAGAACATCCAGGACTTTTTTATTATATTGGATGGTGATTCTAAACAAGCAGTTTTTATGATCTGGAGCCTGGAAAATAAAGTTGATTTGATTTCACAGTTTGGCTTATTTGAGTAGATAGACCTTGGACAATGCACCTCTGCAGAGCTGATTAGGTTACTCTGCACATATGAAAGGGCTCAGCTGTCTAGCTCATGACTGTGATGGTGTAGTAAACCCCTCTAGTGGTTGTCAAAGGTTCTGTATCTGTATTAATATCACTTCAGAACAATATAGCATATTTTGTGCATTTCAGCATTTGAAAATCAAAACTCTGTTCTTCTTTTTTTTCTAGGGGTCTCTTCCATTCTTACAGCGAGTGTTGTACCAGTCATCCAAACACGGTTTCGTCCCACATATCAGAATGGTATTATTCAGAAGAACCACTCTCATCCGCTATGGAGGAACCCTCACTCAGCTCCTTATTCCACTTCTGATCCAGCCCCCTCTCCCAGTGCCAATTCCTCACCTAATGCCACACTTCTTTACTGGGGTGATCTAAGCCGGACACTTGCTTTCGCCTGGGAACTTCACGTCTACGGATCTGCAAGCCTCTTCCTCTTGCTGTTTGCTGGAGCTGCTCTTGGCCTCACACTGTCCCCTGGTGCAAACTGTCCTCATCGTGGTGCTCTTGCACTGGCCAATGCTCTGCTGTTTCTGGCTGGAGGCCTCAGAGCAGCTCTATTTCTCATTGATCCCTATGGCACACGAAAATTCCTCCCTCGCCCTGCAGTTACAGCCATCTACAACCTGCCTCTGCACCTCCTGGTATGGACACATGCTGCCCTGGCGCTGCTGGCACTGAGGGTGGCAGGAATAAGTGTGTTACCGTCAACCATGGAGCGGCCTCCTCTGGTGGCTGTGCTGACTGTGTTGCAGTGTACCCTGCTGCTGGCAGCTGATCTGCTCTCCCCAGCCCTCTCTCCTGTGGTGCCTGTCACCCTACAAGTCCTGTCTCTGTGTTGGGGTCTGGGTCTCTGCCTGGGCTTTCTTTGCTATGTCTTCCCACGTATACGCTGCCCTGCTGTTCCTCAACCCGGAGTTTCCGAAGAGGTACGGAGAAAGGCCTGGACAGGGAGCAGGAGAATAGGAGTGATTCTGGGAAGAGTGCTGGCAGTGTGTGCAGTTCTTGGGGCTTTGTGTTTTGGGTTGCATGTCCATGCTATCTTGTGGCTTTATGGAGTGTTAGGTGACTGGACACGCTTCAACTGGGGATGGTGGCTAGTGCATTTCTGGGCCCGACTCCTGGAACTAGCCTGGGGGTTCTCCCTGCTCCTCCTGAGCTCGTGGGTGTTCTGGAGGCCTCAGAGTTGCCGTGGAAGGGAAGAAGGTGGCCAGGATGGAAGAGCAGCAGGAGACCTGGCATCCCCTAGTGATTCTGCAGGCTCCCCTCAAACACACACCTGCTGGTCCAAGATAGTCCAGAGCCTGAAGGGTAAGCCCTGCAGGAAGTCTGACAGTAATGGCGTAGGAGGAGGAGGTGGAGGAGTAGGAGAAGTGCCTAACAACTGGGCTGGCCAGGAGCGTCCTGGGGCTGATATCAGCAAGAGTCTGATTAGAAATCAGAACCACGAGCAGGCCGTTTCACAGCCACTTGTCAAAGACAGCAACCGGGGACGGAATCATAGGGGCCACTCTGCAGAGCGAGGCACATCTGATGGCTCTACTGGCTCCCTCCTAAGACTGCAGACGTTTGGCCAGCCTCCACAGCGCTCGGTGAGTGGCAGCCTGGATCAGGATAGGGATACTTCCCTGTCTTTCTATGAGTTTGACCTGCGGCCGCCTTCCCCCATCGACCTGACCCGCAGCATCGATGAGGCTCTGCACAGAGAACACCTGCTTGAAGGAGGGAGCCTGTTTCATCCTTTGAACCAGACCTTACAGTCCCCTTCCCCAGGCTCAGGGGTCAGTCAGGGGCCCTGGCTCCGCAGGAACAGTGATCCTCAGTTGCTCTCAGAGAGTAGCGAGGCTCCAACAGAGTCTTCCATGCCACTGGGGGGAAGCATTCTCAGTAGTGTACCCAGTAGGCAGGTGACTGCTCCCCCAACGCCATCCCACCAGGGTCACAGATGGGCTGGAAATGGGACAACAAGTGTCCCTTCATCAGTGTCCTGTCCTGTGTCACTCCGTCCTTCCAGAACCTCAACGGGGCATTTGGGAGACGATGGAGTGGACGACACGCGACCGTTTATCACCCCAGACTCTGAAAGTGTGCGAGGGAGAGCTGGGAGGCCAGTGGGGTCACGCAGTTACCTGGAAGTCAGTCGACATGACGATTCTGCCAGTGTCAGCAGCGAGATTATTGACCTATGAGCCTAACCTTGGACATGAGGACCAAATGACTGCACATCTAACACATTCATTTAACAGTCACTAATCCTAACCAGGGATGCTGCAAATATTGGGATAATAGTATTATTAAACTGTGTAATAATACTTTTTGTCAAAAGAGTTAAAATATGAAAACAAGGATCTGGGTGACAAACTTAAAAGGTGTCACCTAGCTGCCTTTTGTCTTTGTTGATCAGATTAGCTGTTGATTAGCATAATTTATAGACAAACAGCACGCTCACTTTCCCATCTGTCTATCTTTTTCTTGTCTGTTTAACACTGGTATGACTTCAAGTACACTGAGAGCACACTTACAATTTCTGAGAATGGCTCTTTAGCAGGTCCGTGCTTGTGACTGGCTTCAGATTTGTGAAGCTGATAAATTTAATCTTTCAAGAAAGTAAATAGATTTAGATATTCAAGTTCTTGCTTGGAAACATTACTTTAACACCGTTAAGTTTAAAGGGTAAAAGACAAATGATGCTCCAAGTGTCTTTGTGTCTTGTTCAAATGGTTTCTGCAAAAAGAAAAATACATACTGCATATGATTGCTCATCAGTTTAATTCCTTTACTAGAGTTTATTTGCTGTCTTTCATATTTCAGTTTGCTTCGTGATGTAAAGTTGTGCCATACGTAATCAAAGTTGGTTTCTGTGCTATTATTAATGGTTTTATAAACCCATTATTTGGGTTAATGGTCTCTAGCATCTTAGCATTGTGACTCAGCTGCAGATTACTACATCTAAGCTCTTAACTTGCTGCTGCCATCATTGTACTTGTCCAGTTTGCCTTGTATTTTAAAACCGGTTACATAAAGAGGCAGGCGATAAACAACAGCCAGAGACACAGCTGCGGAGCAGACACCTGCTAACATGTGTTCCTGGGGTTTTTGGCTGTTGATGAAATTGACAGACTTTAAATACGGAACTCAACTATGATGCATTTTGTTGAAGGACAGAGCTTTGCAATCAATAACCATGCTTAACGTAAGCCTCTGAATAAAAAGCTGCATTCAGTTCAATATGTTTGGTATCTAATTACATGCTTCATAGCTTTGCAGGGCTGCAGCACACAAGACCGGCTTAGCATGAACCTCAGAACTCCTATAGTTAGGCCTGACTCAATAACGGAGCACTTAACCCCAAGCCTGAGCACTAGACTGAAGTATTTTATTACTAAAAAGGAAAATATCTTTGAAATCTATGATGTATAAGCAACAATGTAAATAGTTATTTTTGATGTTTCATGAATAAAGGTGTATTTGAAACAGTTATAGTTGTTACTGTGAAAGACAATCTAAGTGATATTGCTTATGCGTCTGAGCTGTGCAGACAGTTTTGCTATTTCGACGTCAGATTGTGGCCTGTTTAGTACATGCAGAGCTGTGACAGCTGATGCTTGACTGCAGATGTTATGTTAAGGACTTTTTGGGCTATGCTCAGAATTTAAAAAAGATAGAGGTTTAGCGAAGTGTACAGTTGACAGTCAGGATCGGTTTGATTTTTTTTATTTCAGCTTTTCCTGTCGTTAGCGGTGACAAAATTATTGGGGGAAAAACAAACAAACAAAACAAAAACAACATTTTGGTGAAACCATATTTCGTCCATTAATTCATTTGAACTGTTTCTGATCCCAAAAGATAGCCCAGTGGTCCCCTCTGAAACTTGAACGGTTTTGCTCCAACTTGAGATATACTTTATTATAAATGAAACTTACAGATTTATCATTGTGATTCAGTCTTTGAATGTTGTTTTGAATATGTGAGGATAAAGTGACATTTTGTTTTGCATTATTTGGGAAGAAACATAGTTACTCATGCCTCTGTTCCTGATTAGAGCCAGTCCCTTACTTGTTTTCCGGTTACCTCAGGGTGACTTGCAGCACCTCCCAGTGATGTGAGACGCTTGACTTATATAGTATTTACAGTACAATGGCCTTTTGTTGCTGTCTACATTCCAGTGAACCTGTATAATTTTACCGTATCAGCTCTCGCCATTACCACCATTACCTATTTTACTTCATGGCAGCCGTGGTTCCTCCAGCAACTGTAGTGTTGTCCTACAGAGCAGTAAGTCCTGTAGAAAATGTGCCCCTTTTGGTCTTTAGCCATTTTGCAGAAGTGCAGTGTTAGCGTCATCTGTTTACTTTGCTCACTGAACTTTTGTTCTTGTATTTCTTGCTGCATTTTTTGTTTGAATTTAAATAAAAATGATAAAACTCAAACCCACCTTTGTTATCATGTTTTTCTTTATTTTTACTTGCATATCTAACACAATGGCAGATATACTGTTATACTGTTGTGTATAATCACCTACAGAACAGTACGAAATTGAAGATCAGTGTTTTTCATATTCTTCTTGTAGTCCTCATTAAACTGTTCATCCTGCTGTACAGTGAAGTGATTCTTCCAGTCGCCAACCCTTCCTGAAAATAGAGAAATTAGGAGCAAAGTTAACATCTCCTCCTTCACCTTTCAGTAAACAAACTTACAGGCAAATGTACCCGACCTTTGCGCATGAAGGGGGAGATTTTTAAATCGAAGACTTCATCAGTGGAGCCATTCACCATCTTGTTGTTCTTCATGTTGTCAAATTGAACTTTTTCTGTGACTTGTTTCTTCAGCTCTGTGGTAGGAGACAGTCCCAGGAATGAGCAGATGCGGACGAGTTCTTGTTCAGTATCCTGCAAATAATAAAACAAAAAAACAAACCCACAACCCCTTATTATGTGGTTATGTCCACAGCCTCACAGACAGTAACTTCAACACTCACCTCTATCAGGTCCTCATAGAACAAATACAGGATATTAGAACAGGTCTGTTTCTTCTCCCACCATCCTCTTACATGTTCGTACCAGGAGCCAAACACCACTGACAGATGCCAGAAGACAAATCATAAGTGATAAAATAACCTTTTGCATTTAACGTATTCAGTCATTCATGCTTATGGTTTGTCACTCACTTTTTCCCTCCATGAATCTCTGGAGGAAACTCTCCCAGCTGCCAGGCTCTGGCTGGACCTTGTTCATGCGATCAAAGTGGAAATAGGATACGGCACTGTCCTTGGCATTACGAGCCACATAGATTATCTAAAACCGGAAAGAAATGAGGAACAAACACTGAGAAGATTGTCTCCGTGACTCGTACCAATAGCTTACTTGTGAGCCATGTACCTTGGAGTTCTACTCCCAGAATGATTTGGGAAGGAACTGAACTGGTAGGTGTGTCTTGATAATGCGTGGAAAGGTGGTTAATTCATTCAGCACATCCACTCCTAGTAAAAGAGATTATTATGTTAGCGGAACGCCACAATGACATTGATCTATATCACCAATATTACAATCACCAGTTACTTTGCCAGATACACTTTACTATTATTAGGTTAGAGCCTAGTTTGCTGTCAACTGTCTAATTATTTATGATACAGATTCAACGAGGTACTAGAAAGATTCCTCAGAGATTTTGGTCCATATTAATACATCCCAAAGGTGCTCTATTAGACTGAGAACTGGTGACTGTGGAGGCCTAGTCCTAGGCCTTCATGGTCAAGAAACTAGTTTTATATGATCTGAGCTTCATGACAGTAGCCATCAGAAGATGGGTAAACTCTGGACAACAAAAAAGTACTCAGGTAAGCTTTGGTGTTAAATATGATTGGTAACCGTTCCACAGTGTTTCAAGAAAATATCCCTCACACCATTGCAGAAGAAATCAAGCGTTATGAGACCAGGTAACATTTCCGCAGTCTTCTATTCTGTCACCACTTTTGGTGAGCTGTTTGAACTGTAGCCTTAGTTTCCTAAATGGAGGGATACTGTTAGGATGCCTGGGTCGTTGACCCAGGGCTTTTGAGTTTATTATATTATTTATCATTTCTAGTCTTTGGTTTTTTTGTTAGAGTTCCGTCTTGTGGTTTATGTCTCTGTGTTCTCTAGTTGCTCTGTCTCCCCTGTCAGCTGTATCCCCTTGTCAAGTTCGCGTCTCTGTGTTATGTTTCCTGTTTTACTTTGAAAGTTTGTCTCATGTAAATGCGTCTGATTTTGCTTCCTTTGTCTCGTTAGGCCTGATTTGCCCCAGCTGTGTTTCCCTCCTGTTACCCATTCCCTGATTGCGCCCTCTGTGTATTTAAGCCCTGTGTTTCTCTGTTTTGTTACCCTTTTGAGTTCAGCATTAAAGCTGTGTTTTGAGTTGCTTTCTGTCTCTGGAGTCTGCACACAGCCCTCACATAACAGATACTTGGTGTGCTCTTGTAGCACATCTGCTCCAGAGTTGGATGTGTTGTGTGTTCAGATACTCTCATACTCTCAGCTTGCCTCTAATGAATGGTTGTTTGAGTTACTCTTTGCCTTCCTATCTGCTCAAAGCAGAATAGTTACTCTCCCCTGACTTCTGGCAGCAACAAGGTATTTTCACCTAGAGAATTGCAGCTCACAGGATATTTTCTCTTTGTTGGCTCATTCCCTGTAAACCACAGAGACAGTTTTGTGGGAAAATCCCAGTAGATCAGTATTTTCTGAAATACTCAGACCAGTCCATCTGGCACCAACAACAAAATCACCCTTCCCCCCCCATTCTGATGCTTGACCACGTCTACAAGCCTAAATGCATTGAGTAGCTGCGATTCAACTAATTAAATATTTGAGTTAATAAGCAGCTGAACAGCAGCAGCTGTACCTAATAAAGTGTCTTTATTAGAGTGTCTAGAGTTTATCAGAGTGTCTTTATTATGCCTGTCACACTGTGAGCCTTTAAAACAACTTGCCTGAGGGGTAAGACATTTGTATCTCCAGGAATGGCACTCGTTCATGGAGTGGGACTGAGCCTTGACGCTCAGGTGAAGTCTGGCCAAAGTACAAAAGGTCCAGGATGTAAGACACCCATGTGTTTCCTCAGGAATAAAAAAAAATTGACAGAAAAAACACAAGTACTTCCTCAAAGGGTAAGAAGCTAAGACAATATCATCTGGTCTTGCTCTGAAATTCTGGACGTTTTCCCAGTTGTCAGTGAAGTAATTGGTCATGCAGACTCCATGGAAGTCAAATAGTGCAGGTTGTGATAGTGACTCCATCTTTTTTTTTAAAAAAAAAAGAAAAGAAAAGAAAGAAAAACAGCATTTGTTTACCATCTACAGACCAATTCCTGTGTGTGTTTCTCTGTGTTTGGATCTATTTATTTTATTTTATTCCTTTTTTCCATTTCCATTCCTGTAAAGTATAAATAAATATGGGTTCTGATCAAGGGTGTAGATTTGGTTTTGGCATTGGTGGGGACGGATGATTCAACCACCGAACCCTGCCCTGTTTCTTATTTTTTCCTTTTTGTTTTTGCTTCTTGATAAAAGGAGAAATATACTTGCCTAAATATGTTATTCTACATGCTTTTAAACCGTTTAAAATTACAATTCATAGTTTTATATGTGAATTATATAATGTTAAATTACTATTAAACAAATGACTGACTGAAGTATTTTAGGCTTTAGTTTACTTCAGCCATATTCCATATAAATCAGGTATCATACAAAAGTAAAAATAGCTTCAAATACAGTCATGACAATAAAAGAATATGACTTTAAGGACTTAACAACATTACTTCAGTTACACCAACATCTGTGATACATTAGCACTTAGGGAACACTGAATGACCTGCTGGGTTTTGTCCATAAAACTACTCGTCTAAGATTACCACAAAGTAACAGATCTCTCAGAAACATTATGCAACATTTTAGGCATTACTGCCCTCTATCAGATAGGGGCTGGGATGTTTTATTCTAAACATGAACTACTGTTACAGCAACAGACATGGACTACATGCCCCACACAACAAACACATGCCTGCTCCTCTCGTTAGCTGAAATGAACTGCTGGCATATTTGTTTTACATCTATACTGTTCAGTCTCTCCTGGTGGACATGGCATCACATTATTCATGGTTACATACAATTTTAGACTGATGTGGGCCAAGCCTAGCACATACTTGCCAACCTTGAGACCTCAGAATTAGGGAGACATTCAAAGGGGCTGGGGGGGATACATGTACATATATATATACAAAAAACTTGAATTTTACAGTGTTTATTTATCGAATAAAATAAGTTAAATGTCACCGTTATTATTGTCCGGCCGGAAACAGGCCGGGGGTGTCCAAATTCAGAGGCTGCGTCCACCTGACCCGGCCTTTGTGGTCTAAGTGGGCCGGGTCCTCCGAAAGCCGGGTAGACCGGAAATGAGCGACTGTGAAATTGGACGGTCTAGCCTTCAGAATTACGTCACCTGCCGTCTGCTCCTGGCTGTCTAAAATATAACCGGACGCTGGCGTAGATGGTCGAATAAACTGCTGTTTTCACACAGCAGTTTATTCAGCTGTGTGAGAACCCGGAGGAATCCTCCCGAGGGATTAATAAAGTTTTATTTAATCTAATTTAATCTAATAACTTTAATCTCAGCCAAACCGATTTACTCACCAACAAATAAAACACAACTAAAGCACTGAAAAAGGCCAAACAATAACATGTTTAAGTTATTTGATGTTTACACAGCTACATTCTCGCCTGAAAATGTGTTAAAAGTTTATTTTGCGACCCAGAAAGAATAATAAGAGTAATATTAAAACTAAGTAGCTGCAGTAATAGTAGCCATTGTTGGAAACTGGAATTGGCTGGGCCAGTCTGGGATATGGTTTTCAGTTTTGTTGTCCGGGTGGAAAATCGGGAGAAATTGGGGAGAATGGTCGCCCCGGGAGATTTTCGGGAGGGGCACTGAAATTCGGGATTCCCCGGAAAAATCGGGAGTGTTGGTATGTCCTAGCATAGTCTGTAACGTTATTGGGACGGACACGTTATATGAGTGAACTTGACTTTAGGTGACTTACAGGTTTCTTTGAAAATCAATTTCTTATATCCAGGTTCTTCCTTTGCGCTGCCATCCTCCTCTCCCCCTCGCAGCACAGGTTTGCCGCAGCTGAAACTAAACAGAGCTGACCTGAAAGGCTCAGCCAATCACATTGGCCATATTTGTCACATGAGGTAGGACTCCAGTAGAGAACTAATTTAACTCTTTCTGCACCGCTCGCTGAATGATATGGAGGACCACAAGAGCCACGCGCATCGAAATAAAAAATCCTGTGCTTAATTAATGAATTGTAGAATAAAATCTGCATTTGTAAATTCATTTTTGAATTCCAATTTAATAAACTGATTTTTAAAATGCTTTTTAAGTCTTCATTTCAAAAAACATTTTCGAATTGCACTTTAATAAACTTCATTTCAAAAACCTTTTTCGAATTGCACTTTAATAAACTTCATTTCAAAAACCTTTTTCGAATTGCACTTTAATAAACTGCATTTCAAAAACCTTTTTCGAATTGCACTTTAATAAACTTCATTTCAAAAATCTTTTTCGAATTGCACTTTAATAAACTTCATTTCAAAAACCTTTTTCGAATTGCACTTTAATAAACTGCATTTCAAAAACCTTTTTCGAATTGCACTTTAATAAACTTCATTTCAAAAATCTTTTTCGAATTGCACTTTAATAAACTTCATTTCAAAAACCTTTTTTGAATTGCACTTTAATAAACTTCCTTTCAAAAATCTTTTTCGAATTGCACTTTAATAAACTGCATTTCAAAAACCTTTTTCGAATTGCACTTTAATAAACTTAATTTCAAAAATCTTTTTCGAATTGCACTTTAATAAACTGCATTTCAAAAACCTTTTTCGAATTGCACTTTAATAAAGTTCATTTCAAAAACCTTTTTTGAATTGCACTTTAATAAACTGCATTTCAAAATCCATTTCCCTTTCCTGTTCGCTCAGGGATTAACATGTGGATTAGCATTTGGATTAGCAGTTGGATTAACAACTTCATTTTAAAAATCCTGCTGCTATTCAAATGAGCCACACCGTGGGATGTAAGGAGCTCTCTGATTGGTTGGTCAGACACAGGCTGTCTGCCAGCCTGGATGTTTCTAGCTCATAGCTTCGCCCTGCTAAGAAGCCTGTGTGCTTGTACAAAGGCCGTTCCACCTCGGGATTTACACTCGGTTCGACAAGGATATGTGAAGAATGAAGGGACCCTGCAGCGAAACGGAGAGCCCAACCTCTGGCTGAGTGCCTGTTTACAAAGTCTGACCACCTGTGAAGGTAACGTGCTAACGTGGCTAACGCTAGCATCACCGCACGTAGCCCCGTTATTTTAAGGTCATCTTAGCTTATGAAAGTTTTACGTCGCAGCAGTACAAGCTAGCTACGTGTTTTGTAAGCTGCTGTGCTCTTCATAAAAAAAGCTGGAAGCAGCTCAAACTATTAGAACCAGCACTGAGGCCTGTTACATGTATACAGTGTTAGAGCAACGGCTGCAGCCTACAGCCTTTAAACTAGCGATTAAAATGCTGACAGTAAACTCGTCAGTCCAGATGTTACCACATTACTTTGTGATACTTGTGAGTTAAAACAACTGAGACAGGCTGATTAAAATAACAGCTTTCAGTTCTCTCATTCAGCATATAAAGACTGGAGATCACACTACTGATTTCAGCTCATTTAATATGTGAGTGCACAGATTCATTCTCAACTGGACATAAACGATGATCAAAGGTTGTATATATGATGAAGTCATCAAACCCCAGCCTGTAACACAGTGCGCTGAATCTTAGCTTTGAATGTCCAGTATATTCTAATCAGTGCAATCTAAGCATTCACTGAACCTACAGTATCTACACCTGTGTGGCAAATGTGTGGTAAAGCTACAGATAATGAAATTTAATTATTAATACAATATACGTCATGAGAAACGAAAGCTGAAATTGATTCAGTTTAGTACTTTTCTCTGTATGCTCTGTGATCATAAAGGCCTTAAATTCTGTGATATATACTGTAAATGATTTTCACAGAGGTCTTAAAGTACTTAAATCACTGCTGATAGTCTGGTTGTTTATATTTTCACATTTTTGTGTCTGTAGGGCTGTTTGATGACAATTTGGACTCCTCTGGGAGATGAGGACACACCCACACCTGTTCCATACTGCAGCCAATGATGGTGTTACGGCTCTGAGTCAGCTTTGGGCCATCAGACGCACACACTGGAAAACCAGCACCTGGACTTCATGCAGGAGAGACGGCCTCAGTGATGATGGACTCTGCATCGTCTATTTTACCTCCTAATCTCTTTCTCTTTAACACACAATTAAAATCTTAGTGAGGAAGTCTCTAACTTGTACACATTTGTACTTTTACTTGTTTTATTAGTTATTTTTAAGAAGAGTAAAGTTATTCACAAAGTTTTTATTCTTCTGTATTTATTCTTTTGTATCATGTACCATAGTCATACTGAACTATACAGACCTGGTGAATTGGAGAAAAAAAAATCATATATGAATGAATCATTCAGCTTCAGCAGTATTTCTAATCATCTTATGAATTCCAGTCTAATGTCAATTCACTGTTTGAGTTCAGTCTTGGTCTTAAACTCCAGAGAATACCACCTGGTTCAATTTTTTTCATCTGATTATTGGGAAAACAGTTTTCTTCTAAGAGATGCTGCTAGAGCTGAAATAGAGCCCAAAGAAACAACAAAGTTTAGTCCCTCTGGATTTTCCATGGAAAATTGTTTTATCACTCACTCAGGTGACTTCTCCAGTGTCACGGATAAGTGATGAAAATATCTCCCACTGGAAACCATTGTGTCCAGTTAAAGTCAATCGACTTTTTCAAGGAGAGTTGTTAGATGCTGTGCTCATGAGGACAATGGGTTTTAAACTTGCAGCACAACACAAAGCTGAAATACTGGATCAACGATCAAAACAGATTGAGCAGAATTAGGTCAAAATGTAATATCCTCATATGATGACACATCACACATGATCCAGCATTGTTCTAAGAATGCAAACTTTCTTATTGGAAGTTTCCACAGCTGCCAGAAAGGGACAGATTTCTGGCTGGTCTTAATGAGTGGTCGTTGCTCTCTTGTTTTCTCTGGAATTGCTGCACGAAGGATGTAACACCCATGATAAGCACTGAGGTGTATGTCCTTGTCAGAAATGAGCAATGCTCAGCTTCCAGGTAAGGAGAAGTGGAACCAGAAGATATTCAAATGCATCTCTCCACAGCTGCTGATGAATTCTACAAAAAACAAAGTTTGTTAAAAACATTTGCAGGTGAATCACCACTGATTTATCAATGACATCCATTTACTCAAAAATTACTGACAAGTGGACAACTAGAATATATAGTTTATAATTTCAACATTGTACTGTAAAAAATGGAACTTTATATGACAAATGTGTGGTGCTTGTGGAATTTTTAACAAGGACCCTACAAAACTTTACAGTACTCATGCTGCCACACTTCTGATGGCTAGGTGTGCAGTTCCTGCTTTAAATGCATTCACTTTTAAGATTAAGAAATCTAAGTGATAATAGGCCAGAAATGTTTGAACTTGCTTATGAACCTAAATCACTGGGGCCGTCTCTCCTGCATGAAGTCCAGGTGCTGGTTTTCCAGTGTGTGCGTCTGATGGCCCAAAGCTGACTCAGAGCCGTAACACCATCAATGGCTGCAGTATGGAACAGGTGTGGGTGTGTCCTCATCTCCCAGAGGAGTCCAAATCGTCATCAAACAGCCCTACAGACACAAAAATGTGAAAATATAAACAACCAGACTATCAGCAGTGATTTAAGTACTTTAAGACCTCTGTGAAAATCATTTACAGTATATATCACAGAATTTAAGGCCTTTATGATCACAGAGCATACAGAGAAAAGTACTAAACTGAATCAATTTCAGCTTTCGTTTCTCATGACGTATATTGTATTAATAATTAAATTTCATTATCTGTAGCTTTACCACACATTTACCACACAGGTGTAGATACTGTAGGTTCAGTGAATGCTTAGATTGCACTGATTAGAATATACTGGACATTCAAAGCTAAGATTTAGCGCACTGTGTTACAGGCTGGGGTTTGATGACTTCATCATATATACAACCTTTGATCATCGTTTATGTCCAGTTGAGAATGAATCTGTGCACTCACATATTAAATGAGCTGAAATCAGTAGTGTGATCTCCAGTCTTTATATGCTGAATGAGAGAACTGAAAGCTGTTATTTTAAATCAGCCTGTCTCAGTTGTTTTAACTCACAAGTATCACAAAGTAATGTGGTAACATCTGGACTGACGAGTTTACTGTCAGCATTTTAATCGCTAGTTTAAAGGCTGTAGGCTGCAGCCGTTGCTCTAACACTGTATAAATGTAACAGGCCTCAGTGCTGGTTCTAATAGTTTGAGCTGCTTCCAGCTTTATTTGTGAAGAGCACAGCAGCTTACAAAACACGTAGCTAGCTTGTACTGCTGCGACGTAAAACTTTCATAAGCTAAGATGACCTTAAAATAACGGGGCTACGTGCGGTGATGCTAGCGTTAGCCACGTTAGCACGTTACCTTCACAGGTGGTCAGACTTTGTAAACAGGCACTCAGCCAGAGGTTGGGCTCTCCCTTTGCTGCAGGGTCCCTTCATTCTTCACATATCCTTGTCGAACCGAGTGTAAATCCCGAGGTGGAACGGCCTTTGTACAAGCACACAGGCTTCTTAGCAGGGCGAAGCTATGAGCTAGAAACATCCAGGCTGGCAGACAGCCTGTGTCTGACCAACCAATCAGAGAGCTCCTTACATCCCACGGTGTGGCTCATTTGAATAGCAGCAGGATTTTTAAAATGAAGTTGTTAATCCAACTGCTAATCCAAATGCTAATCCACATGTTAATCCCTGAGCGAACAGGAAAGGGAAATGGATTTTGAAATGCAGTTTATTAAAGTGCAATTCGAAAAAGGTTTTTGAAATGAACTTTATTAAAGTGCAATTCGAAAAAGGTTTTTGAAATGAAGTTTATTAAAGTGCAATTCGAAAAAGGTTTTTGAAATGCAGTTTATTAAAGTGCAATTCGAAAAAGATTTTTGAAATGAAGTTTATTAAAGTGCAATTCGAAAAAGATTTTTGAAATGCAGTTTAAAGTGCAATTCGAAAAAGATTTTTGAAATGAAGTTTATTAAAGTGCAATTCAAAAAAGGTTTTTGAAATGAAGTTTATTAAAGTGCAATTCGAAAAAGATTTTTGAAATGAAGTTTATTAAAGTGCAATTCGAAAAAGGTTTTTGAAATGCAGTTTATTAAAGTGCAATTCAAAAAAGATTTTTGAAATGAAGTTTATTAAAGTGCAATTCGAAAAAGGTTTTTGAAATGAAGTTTATTAAAGTGCAATTCGAAAAAGATTTTTGAAATGAAGTTTATTAAAGTGCAATTCAAAAAAGGTTTTTGAAATGAAGTTTATTAAAGTGCAATTCGAAAAAGATTTTTGAAATGAAGTTTATTAAAGTGCAATTCGAAAAAGGTTTTTGAAATGAAGTTTATTAAAGTGCAATTCGAAAATGTTTTTTGAAATGAAGACTTAAAAAGCATTTTAAAAATCAGTTTATTAAATTGGAATTCAAAAATGAATTTACAAATGCAGATTTTATTCTACAATTCATTAATTAAGCACAGGATTTTTTATTTCGATGCGCGTGGCTCTTGTGGTCCTCCATAGAATGAGACGCTGACAGATCGTTTTTTTCTTTCTATCGGTTTGTTTTTCTTTACTCAAAGAGATCAAATTATTGGTGGGGACATGTCCCTTCATTGACATATTTAATTAATTAATGACACATTTAATTAATTATTTATTTATTTCACATTTTAATTAATTATTGCCACATTTAAATAATTATTTAATGGTGTATTTAATTAATTCATTATGTCAGTCCTGGCGTTCCATAGCATTATGCCCATCCAGGCAAAATTTAATGGTGTAAAATGAATTAAATTATTAAATTAATTAACTGAATTATTAAGTATAAGAATGCATGTTTTTCCATTTTGTAGAGAATGAGCATCCTCTACTCTGAAACGCTAGGGGGAGCTGGTCGACAGTATGCACGTCAGCCAGAAGCCTGGCTGCAGACCCCATAACCATTACCGTTAAGCCTTGATTACATACCGCACTATGGAGGCAAACTGTGGAAAATACCACTGGGGCCACTTTCATCGAGGGTTAATGGGAGGATTAGTACTGTACCCCCAGGGGCGTCAATTTGGAACCCTTCATAAAGCCTTTTTTAAATACCTCCCGTAGTTATATTGATCCAAATATGAAACGTTTACTGTGGACTAGGACTATTTTACTAAATATACATATGTGTGTAGCAAAGAAGACAACTTAAACTCAGTAACCATACTGCAGCAGACGTCGGGGAGGGGGTCCTTGGAGGTAGATCACCAGTAACAGCGGATCTGCGAATCTCACCTTACTCCAATAAAAGTCAGTATTTTTTCTGAGTAAAATGGTCACTGCACAGAAAGCTGCTAACTGATTGTGATCCTCAGTTCTCCATCATTGTGGCTCTTTACCAAAAACAGTCAACCTCTTCTTCCAAATAAGGAGACAGAGCTGTTGTGCAGATTCCGCAGTCCAGGAAACACTGGGAGGAAGGTGACCAAGGAGACTAACTTTTTTCCCCTCTTTAGTCAAACTTTATTTAAAACATACAACGGTGGTCATGTCCCTGCAAACTAAATATGGGGCAAAGATATGTTTATGTGGGACAAAGTGGGACATTATTATATGGTGGCAGGTACTGTAGCAGGAAACAAGATAAAATCAAACAAAGTCTGCAAGTTAAGTTTGGTATTGATCGTCACTGATCATAGACAAAGGCTTTTCACGCGTTTTCTTTGATCATTTTCTAACGTGAACAGTTGGTTTAACCCTTGGATGCACAACCTACCAATACCTACACTCTTCCACGAGTGGGGTCAAAAATGACCCCAAATAAAATCAATGCATTTTGCTATAAACTCGGTTGTTATTCTTCAAAATCTTTAAAACGAAGAGTTGTTATATTTTCATATTTGAGGTATTCCTCATAAAACATGTTTGTGACATGAGGCCCTTTGCATTTTTATTTATTTTTTCATTAATTTTAAGAAATTGCAGTTTTTTGTATCAGTTGTATCACTTTTGTATGCTTGCTCGGCATATACTGCAGAAGCTGGGTCTTCCCTCTGAAAGGCACAAGATGTTCATCCACTGTAACACAATCACTGAGGATGAATTTCTGCCTGCAGTTGACCAGGAAAGGGCCCCATATGTAGCGGAAAGCTGCCATATGGTTTGTTTTCAGTTGGTAGGCTCTGGTCCTCTTGTCATCAAAGTGCAAGAAACGGCGAATATCTTTAAATCTTTGAATTGACATAGTGGCCTTGTACAATGGGTTATGCAGAGGACTCCCAAAAAGCACACCTACTGGTACATCCCAGTTCTTCTCACTTCCTGCAAGAATGGTCAATCAAATGAAGGCCAGGAGCTTTTGTTTGATTACATTTTTCCACTCTTTTCCCCTGTCTGTGGCTACTCTTCATGCCCCTCCATGTTTGTGCATGTCAGCACCTCTTCTAGTATATTATCAGACATGAACATCTTCCATGCATCTATTGGGGAGACAGTACTAAACCCAGGTGCAAGCCCTGGCCGTCTAATTCGTCTAATTCATTCTGTTAGACTCAATATCCATTTCCCCTTCAGAGGACTCATCAGAGGACTCCTCTGTGTCTGACTGGCCTTGTTCAGTGGGGGGGACAGTAGTCTGGGTCCTCTATATCTGAGATGTCCGATTCTGAGTCAATGCCTCCGATGGCCTTTTCATCCCATCTGTCCTGGATCATTTGTAGGGCAAGGTCCACAGGGATTCTAGCTGGCCTCATAGCAGCCATGTTACTTTAGATATTTAAAAAAACATCAGGAAGTACAATGTTTGAAATGCACAGAAAACTATAAACAGGGCTACACATAAATGGTCCACAGGTGTGCATTTGCTGTCAAAATAAAAAAGACACGCACCAGATAAGAAGTTGGAACGCACGTTTGCGTACATAAGATAATCTGGAGGAGGACAGACATTTGTTCAGAACTCTTTCCCCCAGGGATCAATAAAGTATTCTGATTCTGATTCTGATTAAAGATGTCGAAGAAGCAAGCTCCGTAAGCAATTACTTTGGTGTTCCTCCACCACAAAAGAAGCGCATATTCTCGGAATTTCTTGGAATACTTTTATTTTGACACTGTATGCGCACCTGCAGACCACTTATGTGCAGCCCTGAATATAAATCACGTATGTTATTGTGTAAAAATGAATTCCTGATCCACTCCTCCCTACCCCCAACAACAGCATCCAATACACAATCAACACAAGGCTCCAGCCTGTCTCTCTCAACCACCCAGGTTAGGAACTGAGGAGGATTAATGGCAAGAAGGCAGCGGGCCCAGATGGCATCAGCTTGAGGGTCATCAGGTCCTGCGCGGACCAACTGTGTGGGGTGATGGAGCACCTCTTCAACCTGAGCCTGAGGCTGGGTAGAGTCCCACAGCTCTGGAAAACCTCCTGTGTTGTACCAGTGCCAAAGACTTCATGCCCCAAGGACCTCAACAGCTACAGGCCGGTGGCTCTGACATCCCACCTGATGAAGACCCTGGAGCGGTTGGTCCTGGCTCAGCTTTGGCGCCTGGTAAGCTCATCACTGGACCCACTTCAGTTTGCCTACCAGCCTGGCATTGGAGAGGACGATGCCGTCATTCACCTCCTACATCGTTCCCTCGCTCACGTGGAGACCGCTGGAAGCACTGTGAGAATCATGTTCTTTGATTTCTCCAGTGCCTTCAACACTATTCTTCCCTCGGTTCTGAAGGACAAGCTGGAGAACTCTGGAGTGGACCATCACCTCACCACCTGGATTTTGAACTACCTCACCGACCGACCACAGTATGTGAGGACTCAGGGCTGTGTGTCGGACAGGGTCGTCTGCAGTACGGGGGACCCCACAGGGAACGGTTCTGGCTCCGTTCCTCTTCACCATCTACACTGCAGACTTCTCCCACAACTCCACCCAGTGCTTCCTGCAGAAGTTCTCTGATGACTCTGCAATAGTCGGCCTCATCACTGATGGGGAAGACAAGGAGTACAGAGGGCTGACCCAAGACTTTGTGGACTGGTGCCAGCTGAACTACCTCCAGATCAACGCCAGTAAAACCAAGGAGCTGGTGGTAGACTTCCGCAGGCACAAGCATTCTCCACTGCAACCACTGAACATCCAAGGTGTGGACAGCTACAGGTACCTTGGTGTTCATCTGAACAACAGACTGGACTGGACTCATAACTCAGACGCCCTCTACAGGAAAGGGCAGAGCAGGCTGTACCTGCTGCGGAGACTCAGGTCGTTTGGAGTGGAGGGCCCACACCTGAAGACCTTCTATGACTCTGTGGTGGCCTCTGCTATCTTTTATGGTGTGGTCTGCTGGGGTGGCAGCATCTCTGCTGGGGACAGGAAGAGACTGAACAGGCTGATCCGAAGGGCCAGCTCTGTTCTAGGATGCCCTCTGGACCCAGTGGAGGTGGTGAGTGAGGAGAATGGCGGCTAAGCTGTCATCCCTGTTGGACAACATCTCCCACCCCATGCAGGAGACTCTGACAGCACTGAGCAGCTCCTTCAGTAGGAGACTGCAGCACCCACGGTGTGGGACGGAGAGATTTCGCAGGTCTTTCCTCCCCACTGCTGTCAGACTCCACAATAAAGACTTTAACTGATCAAACACATCCACAAATGTGCAATAACACTAATGTGCAATAATCTTTTCTGGCATCGTTGTATTTTTACTCAGTTGTATATAGCATTTGTATTCTATTTTTTTCTTATTGTATATTTTATTCTATTTTATTCTACTGTATATAGTATTTTATTTATTCTATTCTGTACAGTTGTGTACTGTATTTATTCTTATTGTATTCTAATTTTTGCTTCATAACTTTTGCACTGTCCACTTCCTGCTGTGACAAAACAAATTTCCCACGTGTGGGACTAATAAAGGTTATCTTATCTTATCAGAAGTGTAAGTGGGACAGTCAGAGTTGCTAAGAATGAAAGTTTCATAGAAGATTTCATAGGAATTGCTTGGGGTCATTTTTGACCCCACTTGTGGAAGAGTGGGGTAGTGATATAAAAACCGCATTTTTTTTTTTTTTAAATTAATGAAAAAATAAATAAAAATACAAATGGGCTCATGTTACAAACATATTTTATGAGGAATACCTGGAATATGAATATAACATATACAACTTTTCATTTTAAAGATTTTGAAGAAAAACAACCCGTGGGGTCATTTTTGGTTAAGTTAAGTTGGTTCACCATGTTCAGCTGGATGCAGTCATGTGGGGTACTGTACTTACTTTTATGGCTGCATTTGCAACTGTTAGGGATAAGAGAAATATTTTTTAATGTGTATCTGCTCATTATATTGTTTTATGTACTTTAATAAAGGCTTGTAGAGCAAGGCCACTTTTAACTCACAAACTAAGTGCTCAGCCAGACTGAAAAACAGGAAGTTTTAGTGCACAGCCATATTAATAGATAAGACACTGAAATGAGGAACTTGCCATATAAGCAATGTTTGAGACTGTGTGACATGTAAAGTACCAATATAACACCTATGTGATGCACAGTTTATGATTCTAATGTTGGAGAGCTCTTGCAACTGGCGTTTGAGCTGTGCAGAGGTCTCTCTCTTCCGGAAGATGATTGAATAAAAGAAATATCAATATTTTAACACACTATGAGTCGGTTTTCTCTGTTCTGTCATGGGGACAAAAGAATCTGGGTTTAATATTTGGTGTTTCCGCCTGGTTCATCATGCAACAGAGAGAACAAATGTGGTCGAAGGTTGGATCTGATATGAGGCAAACAGAAGACTGGTCTAAAAAGATTTAAAGGTAAGCACAAACCTGTTCAATAAGCAAATTTGTGCAAATTGGCTGACTTCTAAATTATCTGTTCGCTGAGTAGATGATCTTAACTATCAAATTGGCTCAGTAGTGGTAAAACTACATTTTTGAGCATAAAGTAAAGTTTTGAAGTAATGAAAGTGGAACTTTGAAGTAGGGTTGCGTTGTGTTGTGTTCGTAGAAAACAGTACTGAGCTAAAAGTAACATGAGATGTCATTTTAAGGAAATAAGAGAGAAAAGAGACCTATGTAGTTGAAGAGTAAAGAAGAATATAAGAGTTTATTGGTCAGTATATGGTTCAATAAGTGTTTAGTCACAGAATTGAAGAATTCCCTCCCTAGGAAAGACGTTTTCTAGGTGGTCCAGGGGACCTTACTCAGGTGGCGCTGCTGAGAGTTGTGGCCTCAGGAATAGCTATGATCAGAGGATCATTTTGGGAGACACTTATTTGTGAGTAAAAAGAGTAATTTCGGACGAGGAAGTCCGACAGAAAACACCTGGTGCTGTCAGGATGTTTAAGTGACACAGAATTTCAGAAAATCGAGTCAGAAATGGTTTTGTGGCTCTTGGTAAACTGATTTTGAAGGAAAATCAGTGTTTATTGTGCTGAAGTAACAGATCCGGCACGGTCTGAAGGGAAGAATCAGCTGTACAATTCTGAGTTTGCAGCGTTGTTGATATTAACAGATCTGGCGTGGTCTGAGGAAAAGAAATAAATCGGTGAATGGTTGATATACTTACATGAATTTTGGTGGATCCGCTTAGGTCCAGAAGAATAATCAATGCGGACTGTGTTGGTTTGAATGTTGATAAATGATCCAGGAAGAATTGCCCTGGGTCTGTGTGTGTGTTATTGAGTAACAACATGCGCAGTTAAATTGGGCGCTGTCTACTTCTGATGAGTTTGATGAAAAGGACACCTTGAGCTGGACAAGGTGTTTAACTGACTCAGGATTTCAGAGAATCGAGTCAGCTGTGATCTTGAGTTATAATGGTAAATTGATTTTAAAGGAAAATCAGTGTTTACTATGATGAAGTAATTCTGAAGATATTACTAGATGTGCTGTGTTACAAGTGAAGAATAAGTTGTGTACATGGGGATACACAATTGTGTTGATATTGATGGATTGGCTGCGGTCCATCTGATAAGTTAATACTGGGTGCACTGAGACAAGAAACTGTTTTTAAATCCTCACTGGCTGCAGTGATATACATGTGCTGAAGAGTACTGGACCCGGCGAGGTCCAATTGATGAAGTTCTTGGGCAGATAAATGACAGAAACAGTTTTTCAAGTGTGCAGAGAATTAAAAAAACAAACAAACTGAACTTGCAGGTTCTCCATAGTCGGCGCACTGTGTGGACTTATATCAGAGTTATAAGTCCAAAGGTTACACACACACAGTTCTTGAGTGTGAGTTACTTCCTCTTTTAATTTTAAACTGCGACACGTGTTCATTGAACTAGAACTTCAGCAGTGAATGAGATAGGATTTAGATTAGGTCTAGTTCTGGTAAAGTAAAAAGTTTTATGTCCTGGAGGCCAAGAGTTGTGTATAGAGAAGAACATGACTTAGAAAAGGACATTTAAGGTCACATTTTGTCTAAGATGGGGAGAATTGTCCCATATGTGTTTATTTCTCTTCTCTTTTAAGAGGACATACGCACTTAACTGGGTGTTGTCTAAGATAAGAGATAAGATAAGATAAAACTTTATTAATCCCTCGGGTGGGTTCCTCTGGGAAATTACAGAATATTATATATATATATATATATATATATATATATATATATATATATATATATATATATATACACATATATAAATACAAAGACATATATAGATAAAATATACAAAGGGGATAAATAGAATAAATAGGAATAAAAATAAAAATAAAAATACAAGTGAATTGCACATTTCAAGTATGGAGTCTATTGCACCGCTGATTATTAACAAAAAGTATTGCACAAAAGGTATTGCACAGTGAAGTTAAGTGAGGCACTACAGCTTAGTTGTTCCCCCCTCCTTTGTCCTCCTGTTTCCCCTCCCTCTCCCCTCCAGAGAGGAGTTAAACAGTCTGATGGCATGTGAGACAAAGGAGTTTTTAAGTCTGTTGGTTCTTGTCTTTGGGAGAAGCAACCTGTCACTGAACAGACTCTTCTGGTTGTTTATGGCCGTGTGCAGAGGATGCCCAGCATTGTCCATAATGTCCAGCAGTTTCTTTAGTGTCCTTTTCTCTGCCACTGACACCAGAGTGTCCAGCTTCATGCCGACCACAGAGCCAGCCTTCCTGATTAGTTTTTCCAGCCTGGATGAGTCCTTCTTTGCTGTGCTGCTCCCCCAGCACACCACAGCATAGAAAAGTACTCCAGCAACCACCGACTGGTAAAACATCCTCAGGAGCTTCCTGCAGATGTTGAAAGACCTCAGCCTCCTGAGGAAGTACAGTCGGCTTTGGGCTTTTTTGTACAGGTGCTCTGTGTTGCATGACCAGTCCAGTTTGTTGTCCACCCACAGCCCGAGGTACTTGTACTTGTTGACCACCTCCACCTCCTCCCCCTCTATCTGAACCGGCAGTGGACCTGCTCTGGACCTCTCAAAGTCCACAACCAGTTCCTTAGTCTTTGAGGTGTTGAGTTGCAGGTGGTTTGTGTGACTCCATGCGACAAAGTTCCTCACCAGACTTCTGTACTCCTCTTCCTGATTATCCCATGATGGCTGTGTCGTCTGCAAACTTCTGAATGTGGCATAATTCAGAGTTGTAGCAGAAGTCAGAGGTGTACAGGGTGAAGAGAAGAGGGGACAGCACAGTTCCCTGTGGTGCTCCTGTGCTGCTGACCACAGTGTCAGACGTGATGTCCTTCAGCCTGACGTACTGTGGCCTGTCGGTGAGGTAGTCGGAGATCCAAGCGACCAGGCAGGGGTCCACCTCCATCCTGTTCAGTTTTTCCTGAAGCAGACAGGGCCGGATGGTATTAAAGGCACTGGAAAAGTCAAGAAACAGGATCCTGACCGTGCCTTTTCCCCCATCGAGGTGTGAGTGGGCTCTATGCAGGAGGTACAGGATGGCATCCTCCACTCCGACACCTGCCTTGTAGGCGAACTGTAGTGGGTCCTGGGCATGTTGTACCTGTGGTCAGAGGAGGTTGAGGAAGAGCCGCTCTAGAGTCTTCATAAGATGTGACGTCAGTGCCACCGGTCGGAAGTCATTCAGCTCATTGGGCCGGTTCCTTTTGGGGACTGGGACGATGCAGGATGTCTTCCATAGGGCGGGCACTCTCCCCAGTCGCAGACTGAGATTGAAGACTCGTGGTAGCGGCTCCCCAAGTTCAGCAGCACACGCCTTTAGCATCCTAGGACACACCTTGTCCAGGCCTGCTGCCTTTCTGGGGCGAAGCTTCCTCAGTTGTCTCCTGACCTGATCCACTGTGACACTGGGAGATGATTGGAAGGCGCTCTCTCTCTGCGTGTTTCCTGGGTGAGAGAGGCCTTTTTGTTGTGCTAAGCTAATAGGCAGAATGCTACAGGTATAGCTCTAAAGAATGTAGCATCATAGGCAGTGTAGTCCGTGCTGCAGGGAGAATGGACTGCCATACCCGTTATGTGTCTGTGAGCGCGAGGAGGGAGAAAAAGGAAAAGTACGAGCTGTCATCGAGCAGAAACGGGAGCTGGAAGCATGTAAATATAATAATAACCACTGCAGCCAAGAAGAGTGCCTGACGAGCCCAGTTGTAAGTAAGCTATTAAAACTTGACTGTACACCGTGTTCGTGTTTTCCTCCAAAAACAATAAGTTCCGTTGGAGCAGCCTTTCAATGCCTCTCTCTGTCTCTCACTAGCAAAGTTGACCCAGACAACAAAGTAAAGCTAGTTTTCGGCTACGAGCCCGACACAGAACCCACCGTATTAGCCAGAGGTCCCTTTACTACGGTTCGGAGCCGCTGACCTTCAGTAACAGTAATAAATCACAGCAATAGTACATTCACATAGTTGTAAACAGCATGATAATATATTAAGTAATCCAAAGTATTCAGAATACGTTACTCTCATTGAATAACGTAATGGAATACGTTACAGAATACATTTTGGGGCATGTATTCTGTATTCTGTAATGGAATACATTTTAAAAGTAACCTTCCCAACACTGCTTACAGGATGTGACAGAGTTCAAAAAGTACTATGAACCATCTGCACCACTCCAGGGAAATATATTACAAGTAAGACTATTCAGGATGGGAAGGACCGCAGACTATCTACTCATTCAAAATAAATTTAGCTGTTGCTCTTTTTGCAACAGAGGAGCAATGAACATTAAAACATCTGTGAAAATACTTTTATAGCGTGATAAAAATTTGTTTTGATTATAGTGTTTAACTCCTTAACACCTGGTGTGTGATTTTTGATACAAATATTTTTTGGTGAGTTTTTGAGACTTCTACATTATAAGTGTGATTTTTTTGTTCTCCCTGAAAAACCTAAATAAATTGCACAATATGTTTGTAACTGACCCCCCCTCCCCCCAGATGTAGCAAATATGATATAAATTAAAAGTCATATATAATTTTTAAGATGGTTCAATAAACTTTAGATTTTCATTAAAATAGAATTTTCTGGCAATATCTATCTATCTCTCTCTCTTTCTATATATATCTATATATATATAGATATACACACACACACACACACACACACACACACACGAAAAAGGGAGGAAAAAAAACAAGTCATTTACCTAAGCAAAATATATTTTTATTTTTATCACTTTTACACAATTAATCAAGCCGGTCATTAACATTGGGCCATAAGTTTTCATCAACATCACAGTGGATGTCTTCGTTGTTCAGGCACCGTGGGAAAAATCTCCTGGCATGACGAATCCAGGCTTGACATTGCTCAGCAGTTATATCACCACAAGCTTCACACATGGCTTGAAGAAGGGAGACATGCTCATGGGGATGGCGATCATACACCTTCCACCTCCACGTAGAGAAGAATTCCTCAATTGGGTTGAGGAAAGGGGAATATGGTGTGTTTGAAACCATTCCTGAACCAGCTGTGCATGGTGGAAGCTGACATTGTCCCACACAACATAAACGAGGTCTTCTCCCTGACAGGCCTGTTCCAGTTCATTTAAAAAAAACTATCAGGTGTTCAGTGTTGTATGACCCTAGAACTGGTCTACAGCCTACCACACCATCTTCAGATATAGCTGCACACATTGAGATGTTCCCCCCACGTTGTCCAGGGACTTGGATGGTAGCCCTTTGACCAATAAGGTTACGTCCTCTGCGTCTAGTTTTTGCCAGATTGAAACCGGCCTCATCAACAAAAATATACTTGTGATGATTCACAGCAGCGTCCAGCTCCATCACCCTCTGTTACAGTAATTGCATGCCAGTTTAGTGTTGTACCTGAATATATTCTGAACGCAGTTGTTTCACCCGGACATTGTTCCTCTCAAAAGGAACTTACAAATGACCAGACAACAATCAGTCAAGTTGAAAATCCATGGACATAATGAATGATTCATTGATTAAACATTAAGATCAGTTGAATTAAATGACAGAAAAATGTATTAAACTGAATAATAAGAGATGCAAATCAGAAATTTTATAGTGATAACATTATGAAAGGCAGTAACTGTGAACGAAACATTTATTTAGACAAACACTTATTTTTTGTAGTGAAAAGGATATTTTGTCATAATGTGTATTGTACTAACACAATTGAAAATATGCTGAAATGTTTGAAAAAGGTGCACTTTTGATGATCTGTTGTGATATAAGTACTAAGAGTTCTGGAAAATGTACCAATTGCTTGTGAAAAGTGCGCCAAACCAATAAAAAAAAACTGTAATGTACTGTACCACAGGTTATAAAAATCCCTAAAACAGAATTGTAAAACTATTTACATGAAGTTTTCACAAAGTGGGGAACTTCTACTGACTTTAATTTTGAAATGTCTGGCCTCACTGTGGCCCTCCTCCAGTTGCCCCTTTCCTGTTGTTCAGCTGAAAGGACATCTCAGCAGAGCTTTCTTTAAAAGGAGGTCATTACTTTCCACAAACACCAGGGGGCATCACTCTTTCACTTTTGGAGCTGAAGTGAAAGAGGAAGGCTTACATCCATTCCCTGAATCTGATGTTATTTATCTGTGTTCATAAATCTCCAACAGCATTGGCTAAAACGCAGTGCCAAATGATGCCAAATGATGACAGAACCGGCACTGTTTCACACATGGCTGTAGACACTCACTGTTGTACCTCTCCCCTGACCTCCTCCATACACATTGGCCACACCTGGCATACCACAGCCTTTTCCTTGTTTCACTTCCTTGGGGTTTTGACAGATGACACACCTTCACATGTCCAGCTTCTTCAGATTTGTTAAAGACACATGGCGCACTCTCCTGAGATATAACTAGTGTTCATTTGAAGACTTGGTAGATTCAGCTAAAGAAATTGACTACATAGGTGTTTGCGTGCATAAAAGAAGAGGCTCCTAGTAACAAAATGCCAACAGATACAATTTCTAATCAGTTCTTTAATAAGTTATCTGTAGACAAAAGACTGGTTTATCCCTTGAGTTAGATGGCTTTTTAATACTTGAATAATTCACAGGTCAGCATTAAGCGGTCAAACATCAAAAAACAAAAAAACAAAAACACACAAACACATTCCTCAGTAGCTGATGTTCAATAAAATACTTCCAGAAAGACAACAGAACTACTGCTCAAGTTCTCTTCAAAATTACAAGATAGTCTGGATGCTTGGAAGCAAAACATAAAGAAAATGAGGGGTCACATCACTGGAAACTCATAGAATCAAAGAATCAAATTAAACACGTGGTTTAACGTTGAGAGAAAAGTAATCTGCCTCACCCTGGTGGGACAATGTGGTGAGAAAATTAAAAGGTTACAGTCTGAAACCTGCTGTGTCACGAGACTTTTTTTTGATGTATCACGTAACAATAAAAATATGAAACATCCAAACCATAGCTACGTCTAAGGACTAAATTTCTGCTTATGAGCGAAGAGGTCACAGTGTGTTTAGAGAGAGAGAGAGAGAGAGAGAGAATCTTTATTCTTAATAAAGGTTTGTTTTAATGATCTGATTTGTACACATCAGCATCACAATATAAGGAAATTGTGTTTTTTTTAAACTTATAATTTGATTATTTGTTAAATATTTAATCACATATTACTTCTGAGGACTATATTACACCCAGCCAGGACTCTAAATTTCAAAGCGAAACTTTAAATCAGGATACTTCATCTTCTTCTTGTAGTCTTCATCAAACTGCTCATTCTGGGCCACAGTGAAGTGGTTCTTCCAGTCACCAACTTTCCCTGGAGAAGGAGAACATTTAGAATATTTGATTAAACTAATGATAAATGGAGCACACACTGATATACATATAAAGAAAAAAAATGCAGTTGTACCTTTTCTCATGAAAGGAGAAACCTCTTGGTTCATCACTGGAACTGTGGAATAGTTGGTCATCTTGTTTTGCTTCATGCTGTCAAACGCCACACTAGTTATGACTCTTTCCTTCTCTTCAGCTGAAGCAGAAATACCAAGGAAGGAACACAGTCGGTCTATTTCCTGTCCACAGTCCTGTTCACAAAAATATTGAAAAGATTTCTTACTCTTAAAGGAACCCCAATGATTGTTTTTGTCCTTCGGGTCTATAGTTCTATATTCATCACTGTGGATTTGGTGTTTAAGAAAAGAAAGAATAAATCTGTTATTTATAGAGAGTCATTCTGAATTAAAAGAAGTCATTGGTGTCTTTGTGGAAAAGATATTTACTTGCATCCTCTTCAGGGAGTAACATGAGAAGACTGATACAGTGATGGCCCAAATATACACTTCTTTTCTACTGCTTTAATAAGTTTGAGTCATGCTACTACTTGTACAGGTAATACTGTGTGCATTTCCACTTATCAAAAAGCTCTTATTTTCTGTCATTCACACTAATGGAAGAAACACAGCCTCAAACTTCAGACACAACTAAAAAAGTTTCTTTGAAGCAGTGCATGAGTGCAGTGATGGATGCATGCTTATTCAAATAGCTTTTTAAACCAAAGAGTACTACAATAACAGCACCTTGAGGCAACTGTAGTTGTGATTTTGTGCTGTATAAATAAAATTGAATTGAAATTAAAGTGGATGCAGCTGATCTTTCAGAGTCTGTTGTAGCTCCTTGTTCTATTTTTTTTACTTTTGTCGTCTAAAGAAAATTTTTCTCATGTAACATCAACAAATGGATCATGCTGTTTTATTTAAAAGCACTCAGTGACAAATTTGTGACACGCACAAGGTGTGCCAACTAGTTTCCTGCTTCTGTTATCATCTAACTCCTTCCAGGAACAGAGTTCAGCGTGTCTCTGCTTGCCGTCTTTACAGATAGCACCTGTTGTGTTTTGTTTGTTCAAACCACTACATTTATAACTAGAAACATTATTGAAGGCTTTTAAACATATCCTCTAAGAGATATGAACAATTAAAACATGTAAATGGAAAAAGTCAAGACAATTTTAAACATGAAGAACAAATGTTACACATGTTAGCCCAACTCACCGCACCTCAATCAAATCTTCATAGAACATGTAGTGAAGATTTGAATAACTTTGCTTCTTCTCCCACCAGCTGTTCACATGGTCATACCATGAGCCGAAAACCCCTGAGGCCACAGATCAATATACACAGTAATATTAGTAAGTATACAGACAGGAAATTAGATCGCATTGTGATTCTTTTACATTAAAACTAAACTGAACTCACTCTTTCCTTTCATGAAATCCTGCAGAAAGGTGCTCCATTCTCCTGCTTCTGGCTGAGCATTGTTCATCCGATTAAAGTGGTAAAAGGACACAGCATTGTCCTTTGGATTGCGGGCCACATATACTATCTACAGAAAGAGACAACACAAATATCTCAGGGTTTCATGAATTGCAAATTTCAATGGCTTCCAGGCAAGGTAAGCAGTTGTTTGGGGCCCCAAGTCAGTGGGAGCACTCACAGGGGTGACAAACTTTAAACTAAAGCAGTGGCAATTCAGCAGAGAGAGTAAGATCGACCTGACCTCCCTAACGTTCCCCCACCTCGCTCCATTCATTCCTACTACAGCTTGAATCATTAAATTTGACAAAACCTACAACAATCGAAGCTATTCATATAAAATGAAATATCAATAAAATATAATCCAAAATAACTATATGATGCTAACTTAGCCTCAACTATGGGGGAGAGTCCCGGCAGCATCACATCATTTGTTTATTTTTTTTGCTTTCTCTGACACTAAAAACCAGTTTTCTTCACTGGCAGAGTAACCTGGTGTTTCCAGCTCTTCTGGCTATGATGTGACTGAGCTGAGTGTGCAACTCTTTTATTGGTGTCACATTATTTATAACATAATTTATAAAATAACAGTGATGAATGCTTAGTTGGAAGGGCATCCTGAGACTTTTTGCATAAATCTCCACTGCTGGCTGTGGGTGTTTGTGCATAGCTTTTACCCTGCTGCCCTGCTCCCAGAACGACTTGGGCATAAACTGGACTGGTAGATGACTCTTAATGAGACGAGGAGTGGTGGGAAGTTTGTCCGCCATTTCTGCACCTGAGTGATAAGAAGGATTAGTTTGCAATTGATAACATGCAACATTAGACTTATTTAGATACCACAGAACAATAAAACCGATTGCCTAAAAAATTCTAAGGTGTTTCTGAGATATTCTGATTCACCTAACACATTTACACACTAATAAAACTGCTACCTTTTAAGACCTTTTACATTTTGTAGCTTCCTTTTCAGCATTTGGCAGAGAAAGATGCATGCAAACAAACAGAATGCAACAGGTTAAACCTGTTTTCAGCACAGTTTCTAAAAACTGGTGACTTGCAATAATCCTCTGAATGAACTGAGCACACGGACATAAACTTGGTACCTAGCGCTTTTTATTCTGGTGTATTTTAAATTCAGAGTGGCAACATAGTTCAACCTATAAGCATAGGAGGTACACAGAGCTCCAGGAAGGGCACTCGTTCATGAATAGGGAGGGATGTCTGACGGTCTGAACCCATGTGCCCAAAATACAGAAGATCTAGCATGTAAGAGACCCACGTGGTTCCTGCAATTGAAATGAATAAATTTTGTTAAGCTGTAAACCTATCAACTCAGACACCAACAGGAAATCGTTTATGAAAAAAAAAAGTATTATGATTACATAAGCTCCACATGATTACATAACACATCAGTACCTGCTTTAGGGTAAGTAGCAATGACAATATCATCTGGTCTTGCTTTGAAGTTCTGTATGTTATCCCAGTTGTCAGTGAACATCTTGGTCATGGAGACTCCATGGAAGTCATATAGTTTTGGCCGAGGTGGCATCTCCATCTGTGGAAATTACTTGCCTTTAAAATCCTATATGGGTCACATTTTTTATACATTTTTCCTGCCTACATGTTGTTGCCCAAGTTCATTTCTCCCATTTTTAATTTACTCCATGACATCATATGTCCTGAAATGTACAAAATAATCTATTATTACTAATTAAATCTTAGATGAGACTTGAAAACATGTTTAAAACATGTTTATATATATGTGTGTGTGTGTGTGTGTGTGTGTGTGTGTGTGTGTGTGTGTGTGTGTGTGTGTGTGTGTGTGTGTGTGTGTGTGCGTGCGTGCGTGTAAATAAAAATACAGCATGTTTATTGTTAGCAGCCAGTGATTATGAAGCTTGGATGGTCGCTTACATGTATAAACGGAATCTTTGTAAAAGCTGAACTAACTTTAGCAGCATGTTAGAAAAATATATTTGTTTTCATTTACTGATATGTCAAATAAAAAGTTTTGCACATTTTAAAACGTGCACAGCTGACAGCTTGGTGTATTTGTTCGTAAATATTACTTAAAGGACTCCACACTCACCCTGATGATTAGTATTACACTTGGGCTGGATCCGGATCTCCCAGAAGTCTGCTTGTTGCGTAACACTCGCTGTAGCACACACGCTGCACAGCGTCCTGAAATCTGCGAAGAATTACGCAGACTGTTGTACCTTTACATTCATACTGAGTCTGACACTTCAAATATGAACACATGCACCAGTGATATAAAGTCACATGATTGGGGTTAAATAAGTTCATCCAAACTTGCCAGTAAAAACATCAAACAGGAAAAACAAGAAGTTTGATTGTTTTGTTGTGCTATGCATCCTGATACTGGTTTTCTGCCATGTTCTCGGCTCGCTGGTTTCTCTCAATCGCTGATTGGCTATAAATGTTAACCAAATTTTGTAGAAGGCTTGAAAAAGCAGAACAAGAGCTCTCTCTTTCCCTCCCCCCTCGCTCTCTCTCTCATCTCCATCAGCACCAGCGTTAATTTGCAGCTGCTGTTGCAGTGCTGGTTATTGTTACTTGGATCCGGATATCTTGTTTATGGTTTTGGTTCTTGTTGTTTAGTTTTGCTAATAGTAGTTTGGGGATTAATATAGAATCCCGATCGCCAAGTGTCTGGTTGGTTGATGATCTTTCCCTTTTGTTTGTTTATGCCCCAGCTTCCCATCTCGGTCTTTTTATGTAATTATTTTTCTACTATTAAATATTTGTTGAACTATAAAAGCGCGCTGGCATCTCATATGTTAGGTCCCTCTGAGCCATGGCTTCAGGGATCATAACATGTTGCACGAAAGATAAAATACAATAATGACTGGGATAAAATGTAAATATATATATCACCAATCAACACAGCCACGAGGGGGCCACAAGCCAGAGTACTCCCAGTGCCGGTGTTCCCCGTCATAAATTGTACGCCCATCTTCGGTCGGGAAGGGCATCCGGCGTAAACCTTTGCCAAATCAAACATGATGATCATCAATTATGAGATTTCCATACCGGATCGGTCGCGGCCCAGGTTAACGACGACCACTTCCAGTGGTGTTGGTTACCAGGGTGCCGGCGGAAGCTATGTTACTATTGTCCGAAGACAAAGGAAGAGCAGAGGGGGAAGGCGTGTTCAGAGGCAGCGAGAGAAAGAGAGGCAGGAATGCGGAGATGAAAGTAGGGACTTTAAATGTCGGGACTATAACTGGTTAAGGAAGAGAGCTGGATGATGTGATGGAGAGAAGGAAGCTAGATACTGTGTGCACAGGAGACCAGATGGAATCAAGGCGAGGAGCACTGGAGGTGGATTCAAGCTGCTCTACCATGGTGTAGATAGGAAGAGAAATGGTGTAATGTTGAAGGAAGAGTACATGAATAGTGTTGCAGAGGAGAAGAAGAAAGTGTCAGACAGGATCATAAGTTTGAAGCTGGAAATTGAAGGCATGATGTTGAATGTTGTCAATGTGTATGCCTCACAGGCTGGATGATAGAAGAGAAAGAGGAATTCTGGAGTAAGCTGGATGACTAAGCTTGATAACTGGAGCAGACGTCAATGGATATGAAAGTGAAGGGAGCAGGTAAAGAGAATGACAGATGGTGGTGGATATTGTGAAAAGGAAGGAAATGGCTATGGTAAACACATATTTCAGGAAGAGGGAGGGACACGAGATGACATATAAGAGTGGTCACAGACTACATCGTAAGCAGAAGGCGAAATCTGAAAGAGAAAGCTGTCTGCAAGGTGGTGACAAGGATAATGTACAGTGGGGCAAAAAAGTATTTAGTCAGCCACCGATTGTGCAAGTTCCCCCACTTAAAATGATGACAGAGGTCAGTAATTTGCACCAGAGGTACACTTCAACTGTGAGAGACAGAATGTGAAAAAAAAAATCCATGAATTCACATGGTAGGATTTGTAAAGAATTTATTCGTAAATCAGGGTGGAAAATAAGTATTTGGTCAATAACAAAAATACAACTCAATACTTTGTAACATAACCTTTGTTGGCAATAACAGAGGTCAAACGTTTACTATAGGTCTTTACCAGGTTTGCACACACAGTAGCTGGTATTTTGGCCCATTCCTCCATGCAGATCTTCTCAAGAGCAGTGATGTTTTGGGGCTGTCGCCGAGCAACACGGACTTTCAACTCCCGCCACAGATTTTCTATGGGGTTGAGGTCTGGAGACTGGCTAGGCCACTCCAGGACTTTCAAATGCTTCTTACGGAGCCACTCCTTTGTTGCCCGGGCGGTGTGTTTTGGATCATTGTCATGTTGGAAGACCCAGCCTCGTTTCATCTTCAAAGTTCTCACTGATGGAAGGAGGTTTTGGCTCAAAATCTCACGATACTTGGCCCCATTCATTCTGTCCTTAACACGGATCAGTCGTCCTGTCCCCTTGGCAGAAAAACAGCCCCATAGCATGATGTTTCCACCCCCATGCTTCACAGTAGGTATGGTGTTCTTGGGATGCAACTCAGTATTCTTCTTCCTCCAAACACGACGAGTTGAGTTTATACCAAAAAGTTCTACTTTGGTTTCATCTGACCACATGACATTCTCCCAATCCTCTGCTGTATCATCCATGTGCTCTCTGGCAAACTTTAGACGGGCCTGGACATGCACTGGCTTCAGCAGCGGAACACGTCTGGCACTGCGGGATTTGATTCCCTGCCGTTGTAGTGTGTTACTGATGGTGACCTTTGTTACTTTGGTCCCAGCTCTCTGCAGGTCATTCACCAGGTCCCCCCGTGTGGTTCTGGGATCTTTGCTCACCGTTCTCATGATCATTTTGACCCCACGGGATGAGATCTTGCGTGGAGCCCCAGATCGAGGGAGATTATCAGTGGTCTTGTATGTCTTCCATTTTCTGATGATTGCTCCCACAGTTGATTTTTTCACACCAAGCTGCTTGCCTATTGTAGATTCACTCTTCCCAGTCTGGTGCAGGTCTACAATTCTTTTCCTGGTGTCCTTCGAAAGCTCTTTGGTCTTGGCCATGGCGGAGTTTGGAGTCTGACTGGTTGAGGCTGTGGACAGGTGTCTTTTATACAGATGATGAGGTCAAACAGGTGCCATTCATACAGGTAACGAGTGGGGGACAGAAAAGCTTCTTACAGAAGACGTTACAGGTCTGTGAGAGCCAGGGATTTTCCTTGTTTGAGGTGACCAAATACTTATTTTCCACCCTGATTTACGAATAAATTCTTTACAAATCCTACCATGTGAATTCATGGATTTTTTTTTTCACATTCTGTCTCTCACAGTTGAAGTGTACCTCTGGTGCAAATTACTGACCTCTGTCATCATTTTAAGTGGGGGAACTTGCACAATCGGTGGCTGACTAAATACTTTTTTGCCCCACTGTAGCTAGGCAGTACTGGATATGGAAATTAAGATAAGGAAGCAAGTGAAGGTCAGAGGCAAGGATGTTGAAGAAGAAGGAATGTTGTGCAGAGTTCAGGGAGGAGTTGAGACAGGCTCTGGGTAGTAGAGAAGAGTTATCACATAACTGGGAAAGTACAGCTGAAGTTTTAAGGACAGAAGAAAGAAGGCAAGGACAATTGGTGGAGGAATGAAGACGTTCAGGAAAGTATTCAAAGGTAGAGTTTAATGAAGCAAAAATGGGATAAGTATAGAGATGAAGAAAGTAGTCAGGAGTACTGGGAGGCTAAGTGTATGGTTAAGGTGAAAAAAAGGGGAGAGAGGTGACAAAGGAAAAGAAAGAGGCCTGTAGCGAGCTGTAAGTGAGACTGGACAGGCAAAGAGATTGAACTGGAAAGGATGTGCAGCGGGTTAGGTTGATTAAGGATAGAGATGGAAATGTGCTACTGAGTTAAGCTAGTGTGCTGAGAAGATGGAAGGAGGATTTTGAGGAGCTTCCAAAGGATAAGTCAGGAGGAAGTGAGGGCAGCCCTAAAAAGAATGAAAAGTGGAAAGGCCGGTGGTCCAGATGACATACCTGCGGAGGTGTGGAGAAGTCTCGGACTTTTTAATCAGATTGCTTAACAAATATCTTGGAGAATGAGAGTCACTTGAGGAATGGAGCAGAAGTGTACTGTACCACTTTTAAAGCACAAGGGTGATGTGCAGAGCTGTAGTAACTACAGAGAGATAAAGTTAATGAGTCATAGCATTAAGATATGTGAAATAACTGTAAATCTAAGTCAAGAACAGAGGAGATGATCAATGAGCAGCTATATGGCTTCATGCTGAGACAGCACGGCAGATGTTTCTCTTGAGGGTGTTGATAGAGAAGTGTAGAAAAACATGCAGAAGGACTTTCACTGTGTCTTTATGGATCTGGAGACAACATTTAATATGGTGCCAAGAGAGGAACTGTGGTACTGCATGAGAAAGTCAGGAGTGACAGAGAAGTATGTGACATTTATGAAGACATTGAGATAGTAGTGAGCAGTGGAGCTGGAGTGACAGTTAGGATTAAGGCAGGGGTGGGATTACATCAGGGATCAGCTCTCAGTCCCTTCTTGTTTGTAGTGGTCATGGGACTGAAAGCTGAACTGCTGACAGATGAGGTTAGATGTGAGTCTTCATGGACTATGATATGATCTGTAGGGAGAATAGGGAGGAGGTAGAAGAGAGCCTGGGGGAGGTGGAGGTATGCTCTGGAGAGAAGAGGAAATATAGTCAACAGAAGCAACCAGTAGAATACTGTGAATGAGAGGGATGAGCAAGTTTAAATACATGGGGTCAATCATCCAAGGGAAAGGATGGTATAAAGAGAGATGAAGAGTTTCACAGGTGATTTGTGACAGAAGGATAACAATAAGACTATGATGTATAGTTCGATGTTAGTGGCATTACAGAAAGAAGACTGGAGGCTGTGGTTGGTTAGAGAGGAAAAGCTGAGATTCTTTGGATATGTGCAGAGGAGGGATAGTGGATATGTTGGGCGGAGGATGTTGAATGTGAATCTGGACAGGGCAGGATGAAAAGAGGAAGACCACAGAGAAGATTCATGGATGTTGAGAAGGAGGACATTGCTACAGTTCTACTTCGTAGAAAGACAAAGCTTCGTCATAAGTTCACCGTATGTCTCGAGAGAAAGTTAAGCTCAATGGTTAAAGTTTAATTTCAGTCACAATCATTGTTAATGGTCTGATTTATGTCTATGAGCATAACATTGTGGATACATGGCCTCCACTAAGTCTTTATGTTATATAGTTGTATAGTTATGTTGATAAAATTAAAAATTTATTTCTTGACACAAATATCACATCAGAGCTCCATCATGCCCATCCATATTTCATAAAGACACAGTCTGTGTATTTCTTGTTCAGAGCCCTGTTCATATTAAAGAGTTTCATCATCAAAAGGTTGTGGCACAAGTAGAAGAGACATACTGGCGATTTTTTAAAATTCTTTATTATTCTGGTTAAACCTCAGTGTCAATGAATTGTTTTTCATTTTTTGTTATTTATATCCATCTGCATCACAGTGGAAGAAAATGACATAAATCAAGGATAACATTTGATTTTTCTTAACTTACATCAGATCAGAACTCCATCATGCCCAGCTGGGGCTTTAAATTTCAAATCTAAACTTTAAATCAGGATTCTTCATCTTCTTCTTGTAGTCTTCATCAAACTGCTCATTCTGGGCCACAGTGAAGTGGTTTTTCCAGTCACCAACTTTCCCTGGAGAAGGAGAACATTCAGAGTATTTGAATAACCTAATGATAAATGGAGCACACACTGATATAGATATAGAGAAAAAAAATGTTGCCCAGCAGGAAGTTGTACCTTTTCTCATGAAAGGAGACACCTTGTGGTTCAACTCTGGAATTGTAGTATAGTTGGTCATCTTGTTTTGTTTCATGCTGTCAAATGTCACACTGGCTCTGACTCTTTCCTTCTCTTCAGGTGATGGAGACAAACCAAGGAAGGAACACAGTCGGTCTATTTCTTGCTCAGAGTCCTGTTCACATTAAAATTAGATATGATTTTATTCTACCCTTTTGTGTTTCCTAAATTTCAGAACCTTTAGATTAACATGCAATAAATTAATTTACTTTATCTGTGGTTTAGTAATGTTGATAATAGATAAATACTCACTTGTAGCACATTCATAAATGTTTAAACTTTTGGTAATAAGTCTACAAGGTTTACAAGAAATCATTGATCCAATACAGTCCACACAGACGGTTAGCATCTCAGGCTAAAAACTGATATGTTGCCAGGAACACAAGAGGAAAAAATTTGCTGGCTGACTGGCCAGGTCCCACATTTTAGTGTGCATATGTGTATGCTGAGTGGGGATTTCCCCTTCACATAGCAGAGATGTTTGCTGGATGAGGATTTGGTGGAAAATATTGTGTTCTCTATTTGTTACTTATGCATCAAAAATGATTAAATTAACAAAATATATTGGACATGGTTTAGAGAAATTTTTGCAATCAGTGAATTTCAGAGATACCAAACATTACAAAGTCTGTTCACGAGTCATAGCTTTTTTTCTTTGTACACCCGTCTGCAGCTCTGGCTGGTTTTTCTTGCGCTGTGGAATTAAACTGCACACCAGCCAGTGCTTGAAGAACGAATAAAATACAGCCTGGTTTAAGAAATATTACCATGTATCATCAGAAAAATGTAGTAATTGGATTAGAATATTGATGCATGTCATTTTTAGACAGTATTTCTGAGTTGAACTGAGAGTTTGGTTTGGCATTTTAAGCATCTTCTAAAAGGTGTGTGATGATTAAACAAAGTGTTAGAGCTCAGTTGGAAATGGCACACATGTTAGCCCAGCTCACCTCAATCAAATCTTCATAGAACATGTAGTGGAGATTTGAATAACTTTGCTTCTTCTCCCACCAGCCGTTCACATGGTCATACCAGGATCCAAAAACCCCTGAAGCCACAGAACAATACACAAAGAAATGTTTGTACAGGAAATGAAATAGTGTGGTCTCTTTACTGTAAAACTACACTGAACTCACTCTTTCCCTCCATGAAACCCTGCAGATAGCTGCTCCAGTCTCCTGGTTCTGGCTGGATAAGGTTCATGCGGTCAAAGTGGAAATAGGACACTGCATTGTCCTTTGCATTGCGGCCCACATAGACCACCTACAGAAAAAGATAAAACTAATTTATGGTCTGGGAGTTTCATAAATCCCATATCTGTGTGGCTGTGGGTGTATATGCAAGACCTTGCAGCGCTGCTCCCAGAAGGACTTTGGTACAAACTGGATTGGTAGATGAGTTTTAATGAGACGAGGAGTGGTGGGAAGTTTGTCTGCCAGGTCGGCACCTGAATTATCAGGAGGATTAGATACCACAGGTTAATATAACTAAACATTGTAAATGTCTGATGTATTTTAAAGTGACAGTGGACACACGATTCAACCTGAAGGTAGAGGAGGTATGCAGATCTCCAGGAAGGGAACTCTGTCATGAACAGGGATGGATGTCTGACGGTCTGGACTCATGTTCCCAAAATACAGACGATCTAGGATGTAAGAGACCCATGTTGTTCCTGAAGTTGAAATGGACAAAAGGTTTTATGTTTAGCTGTAAACATACAGTGGCTTCCAAAATATTCAGTCCCCTTGAACTTTTCCACATTTTGTCACATTACAGCCACAAACATGAATCAATTTTATTGGAATTCCACGTGAAAGACCAACACAAAGTGGTGTACACGTGAGAAGTGGAACGAAAATCATACATGATTTCAAACATTTTTTACAAATAAATAACTGAAAAGTGGGGTGTGCGTACTCGGACATCAATGCAAAATTGTTTATGAACACACACACAAAAAAATACTATGATTACATAAGCTCCATACTCTTATATACAGATCAGTACCTGCTTTAGGGTAAGTTGCGATAAGAATATCATCTGGTCTTGCTTTGAAGTTCTGTACATTGTCCCAATTGTCAGTGAAGACGTTGGTCATGGAGACTCCATTGAAGTCAAACAGTTGTGGGCGAGGTGGCAGCTCCATCTGTGAGAATGATTTGCCCTTAAAATAAAAGTGTATGTCGTGTTTTCTCCAGTCCTTACTTGTGCAACAACATAAAGCTATGCTTAAAACATGTTTAACAACTGTGTAGGCTGACTTCTCCCCCCACAGATCAGAAGTGATATTTTTTAACTTCCATCGGTCTAGAAAACATGATGCTTTTTTGTTCCATAAGAGAGGCACTGGAAGTTTTAAAAAAAAAGGTCCTTGGGAA
The DNA here is from genome assembly GCF_056152115.1 of Neolamprologus brichardi. NCBI lineage: Eukaryota > Metazoa > Chordata > Actinopteri > Cichliformes > Cichlidae > Neolamprologus > Neolamprologus brichardi. The sequence continues at coordinate 22,557,722 of NC_142123.1, forward strand.
CTGTCCACATTTAAAAAAAAACTGTTTGTGGGTCTTGGCTTGAAATAACAGATTATCTGCAAAAGTAAATCCTTAAATCTGTATTATTTTTAACGGCCAGCAGAGGGAGGTTTTTGGCAGAAAGTGGCACGATAGCACAGAAGTGTAAAAGAAAATCACTCTAATCATAATGTATGCCTTCATTTAACACTTTATGTTATAAATAAAATAAAAATTTAAACAGTATATGCTTCATGCTGTGGACTATTGACTGATTATCGTCATGCAGTGGCAGATGTAGCTCTAGCTTGTGACCTCAGGTTTTAAACATCAGAGGTGATGAACAAAATGCTAAACTGGAATTTTCATGTTAAAGGCACCTCTGATATACATTTAATGGCTGTGACTCAGTTTAAAGATCAGTTTAAGGATCAGAATCACATCCAGTTTCTCGTTTTAATAACAGATCTGATAATCTGATAAAGTGTAAATCCCCGTGTTAGAGTTTGCTAATCTAAGATTCTGGAGCTGCTGTCTCTGCTTGATCCTGCACCACTAATCAGCTCTACAGTAATTATACCTGTAAGTTCACCAACACCACCTTTGCCACTTTAACCTTTGTGACTGCAGTGTTACTGCTTTTTAGTTTTTATGTTTTTACTAGGACTGCTCCTGCTTGAGTCTGCCTCAGCCATCTGTTGGTTTACTCACGTGGTTTTGTGTTGCTTTAAACTAACTTAACATTATTTTGAAATTGTGAATATTGGGCATATTGACATGATGCAAGATGGTATAACGAGTCATCAGTAAAATTAAACTAGTAATTGCAATAAAAAAATCAGTAGTTAATGTAATAATAATTATTAATTGGCTGATGATTTGGGGGTTAAAAGAGATTTATAAAAATAATAAATAAATAATAAATAACAGCTTGCCATACAATCAGAGGTCAAAATACACACTGCAGCATTGGTAAAACTGAGAAACACAAGAATTACAACATTTTCCTTTCAGCTGTGTTCACCAACCACACTAAGCAAGACACATGGTGAAATTTAAAGAATAACTTAATTAATATTCAAATTAAATAAAAAAAAAGATAATAAACATTTATATTTATTTTCTTTTTTAAATAAATAACTTGTATACAAAGTAAAAACCACAGATTTATTGTTGGGAACTAAACATCATGAAGCTTGCTTACCTTCTTGCGTTACTCCTACTGACTGACATAATCTTGAAATTGTGAACAAGAGGCGTGACTCGCCGGTTTAACCATTAATTTCAGCAATGACTCAGACATATAGTGAGTGAGCATGAAGTTAGAAAAGTTTGATTTTTCTGGCCATTTACGCCTAATAAAAAAAAAAAAAAGCACCACAGTTTTAAAAGATACACATCTTTCAGTCTAGCATGTTTTGTTCTAGTGAATATTACTTGATGTACAACACACTCACCAAGCTGAGTATTTCTGTACTGCGGTTGGGTCTGGATCTTCCAGAAGAAAGAAATCTGTTTGTTGCACAACGTTCACTTTAACACACTGCACAACTTCCTTAGATGTGTGTCTGTGAGTATTACTGTTCAAACATGAACACAATAGTATACAGTGAGATCAGACCAAAGAAAAAAGCAACCAAACCTGTATAAGTGCACAGGTCTTATGAAAGGCGACACACTCTGGTTCATTGTTTGGAAGGTGGAGTAGTCGGTCATTTTGTTTTGATTTATATTGTCAAAGGTCACACCGGCTCTGGCTGTTTTCTTTTTCTTCAGCTTATGGAGACAAACCAAGGAAGGAACACAGTCGGCCTATTCTTTGGCCACAGTCCCGTTTACATTGAAAAGTTTCAGCATCAGCCTTGTTTTGAAGAAGTGCAACAGAGGTTTTCATTATATTTTAAAAGGCTGTATGTAATTATTCTGAACATCCCAACATAACAATAAGAAGATGAGAAGATTGAGAGTGCTAGCCAAAATAAAGTGTAAACTCTTTTCGACTTCTTTTGCTTGATTCATACCAGGTCTGTGTGTTGTGTCTGTATTTACAACTCTATTTACCATATACCTTTTTATTCTTTATTTGTTACTGAATGGTTATGTAGTATTTAGTTGTTGTTTTTTAATAGTGAAGTTAAGGGCAGATGTCCTTAACTTCACCTTCACCACACGAGCCAATAGTCTGGGTCATGTTTGGACTCTCCTGGTACTCTAGCTTCCTCCCACATTCCAAAGACATGCTAAATATGTTGTGGATGTGAAGATGAATGGTTATTTGTCTCCCTATGTTACCCTCTATGATGACTATTATCTGTGTGTGCAAGTGCAACAACAGCCAAATGAATGTCAGTTAAATTGTGGTTAATTCTGGTGATCCATACATGTATTTTTATTTATTTGTTGGGACATGCACACATCTGTTCAATGCTCCATCGTGCCTAGCTGAGCCTTTTAATGCCAAACCCAGTAGTATAAAGTCAGATAAACCAGGTTAAATCAGTTAATTCAATGCTATCAGCAAAAATCACAAACAGTTTTGGTTATTTTGTTGCACAAAACATTAAACACACTACTGAACAGCGTGCTAGCCAAGGATAATAACAATAACAGACATTTTTGCGTCTCTTTGAATACAATCAAAATGGGAGCATATCAAATAAGAAAATCAAATCAATTTAAGTTAATACGTTATTTGGCACCATGGTGGTGTGTTGGTTAGCACTGTTGCTTCACCCTATGATAGCTGAGATAGGCTCGACAGCCCTGAACTGGATAAGCGGAAAAGCATTGTAATATAGGAATACTAATACTACAATAGGGATACTAATTAATCTGTCTCAACACTTTGTTTATCCTCAACTAGTTAACTTCAGAGCTTCATCACGCTCAGCCAGGGCTCTAAATTTTACAGCGAAACTTTAGATCAGAATTCTTCATCTTCTTCTTGTAGTCTTCATCAAACTGCTCATTCTGAGCCACAGTGAAGTGGTTCTTCCAGTCACCAACTTTCCCTGGAGAAAGAGAACATTCAGAGTATTTGATCAATCCCACAGTCATACTTGTCCTGTACGCTCACGCTCCACGACACACCCACCTAACACTCCTTGTGTGTGTGTGTGTGTGTGTGTGGCTGGGGCTGGCACCACAGTTCATTCAGATCACAGTTCTGATCACAAAAGCTGCCAGACGGGACAGGGTGTAAAAAAAAGTGTATTTGATCAGCACTACTGGACTGAGCAAATACTGAGAAACAAATGTTGCCCAGCAGGCAGTTGTACCTTTTCTCATGAAAGGAGACACCTCTTGGTTCATCACAGGAACTGTGGAATAGTTGGTCATCTTGTTTTGTTTCATGCTGTCAAACGTCACACTGGCTCTGACTCTTTCCTTCTCTTCAACTGAAGGAGACAAACCAAGGAAGGAACACAGTCGGTCTATTTCTTTTTCATAGTCCTGTTAACATCAATATTGAAAATATGAATAAGTTTAGAAGGGACAGTTCACTCCAACATGAAATGTATGTTTTTTTCTTCTTCTGCTCTCTAGTGCTATTTATTCATAGCACTAAGGAAAACATAAATTGACATGTGAAAACACATTTTAGTTGTCTGTGTCTTTGTTCATTCTCTGTGAATTTTCAATTTAAAGACGTCAGACCATTCTTTGTATTTTATTTATTATTATTAAACCTCGTATCTGAGGTTTTCTTTTTTTGCAGTTTATGCATCAGAAACAATTCAACGAGCTACAGTTTTCAGACATAACCCAATCTTTGCCAAATCAAATATGCAGATTTTCAAAATTAAGATTTCCATACCAAACAGGTCAGGGGCTGGGTTAACAATAAACGCCTATCGATTGGTTAGGCGGGCTTTTAAGGATAGAGACAGAAATGTATTAACAAGAGGAGAATATGCTGAGTTAATGAATGAAGAGAAGAGAGGAAGGAGATTGGATTGAGGACTTATAGTGAATCAGGACATGCAGAAGAAGTAGTGCATCTATGAAGTGGATGAAGAGTGGAAAGGCAGGTGGTCCAGATGACGTACCTGTGGAGGTATGGAGATGTCAACGAGAGAGAGGAGTGGACTTTTTAATGAAATTGTTTAACATCTTGGAGAGTGAGAGTTGCCTGAGAAATGGAGAAGATGTGTTTTCAAGAACAAGGGGGATATACAGAGCTGTGGTAACTACAGAGGGATAAAGTTAATGATCCATAGCATGAACATATGGGAAAGAGTGACTGAAGCTAGATTAAGAAGAGAGGTGGCGATCACCGAGCAGCAGTGAGAGCAGCAGACAGAGCACTACAGATGTAATGTTTGCTTGGAGAGTGTTAATGTAGAAGTGTAGAGAAGGTCAAAACTAGTTGCTCTGTATCTTTGTGGATGTGGAGAAGGCATATGTGGGAGACAAGAGAGGTCTGTGGTACTCTATGAGGAATTCAGGGGAGGCACAGTAGTTTGTGAGGGTGGTGCACAACATTTATGAGGACAGTAAGTCGGTCAGTAGGTGTGACAAATAGGTTCAAGATGCAAATTATTTCAGGGACTGACTTTGTGCCACTTTTTGTTTGCAATGGATGACACAGTGGATCATCTCCCCTATCCCTAGCATCCTCCTCTATCATACACACATGTCCTCTTTTACTAAATCCATGAATACTCTTTGTGGTTTTCATATTTTCCTCCTGCCTGGCAGCCTCATGTTTAACATCCTTTGTTATATGATAATTTGAAATATTAAGATCTCTGTCAAAAATGGCACACATGTTAGCCAAATTTACTGTACCTCAATCAAATCTTCATAGAACATGTAGTGAAAATTTGAATGAGTTTGCTTCTTCTCCCACCAGCCATTCACATGGTCATACCACGATCCAAAAACCTCTGCAGACACAGAACAACACACAAAGGAATGTTGAAACAGTAAATGTGATAATATTTTTTGTCCTTAACTCTAAAAGTAAATTAAACTCACTCTTTCCCGCCATGAAGTCCTGCAGGAAGGTGCTCCAGTCTCCTGGTTCTGGCATGCCACCGTTCATGCGTTCAAAGTGAAAATAGGACACTGCATTGTCTTTTGCATTGCGGGCCACATAGACCACCTACAAAAAGAGGAAACGCTGAACTATACTCTGTGGGTTTCATAAATCCCATGTCTCTATGACTACAGGTATGTGTGCACAGCTTTTACCCTGCAGCACTGCTCCCAGAAGGACTTTGGTACAAACTGGACTGGTAGATGAGTTTTAATGAGACGAGGAGTGGTGGGAAGTTTGTCTGCCAAATCGGTACCTGAGTAAGGTAGAGATAAGAAGGAACCGTTTGCAACAGAACATGCAAAGATAGATTTCTTTATATACCACAGATCAACAAAATTAATTGCCCAAACATTGTGTTTTTAAGGTGCTATGACTAACTTAACAGATTTACACACCAATAAAACTGCCAGAAGCATCACAAAGCTATTGAACAAGGCTGTATTTGTAGTTGTAACTATTTGTAACCTGATTCAGAATGTTTTTTGAATATCCTTTTGACTAAACAGTTCTAATGACAAATAAGTACACCAAAGTGAAATTAGGACATGGACCTTTTGGTTCTGGTCTAATACAAATATGGCTAATTGAAGGTGGTCACAAGATTCAACCTGAAGGTAGAAAAGGTACGTAGAGCTCCAGAAAGGGCACTCTGTCATAAAGAGGGATGGATGTCTGACGGTCTGGACCCATGTGCCCAAAATACAGAAGATCTATGATGTAAGAGACCCATGTGGTTCCTGGGTGCGAAACAGATAAATGCATATTGTTTGGTGTGATATCAGCACATGATGATATAAGCCCCATAATCCAAATGAACACAGTCAGATAGCATCCTTATAGTGTCTTTTAGCCAATGCACACTGTAAAGTCTGAAGCCTATAAACTTGCACGTTAACATTACAATGGGAAAACATTATTTAAAAAGCACTAACAATTTTATAACCTAAGTAAGTAAGTAAGTAACTAACAAACCTGCTTTAGGGTACGTAGCAATAAGAATATCGTCTGGTCTTGCTTTGAAGTTCTGTACGTTGTCCCAGTTGTCAGTGAAAGCATTGGTCATGGAGACTCCATGGAAGTCAAACAGTTGTGGCCGATGTAGCACCTCCATCTGTAAGAATAACTTGTTTTTTCATGTTTTCCCCATCCTTCTGCTACTTAAGTTAATAAGTTATGTTTTGCAACCTCTGGTTTTTAAAACCAGAGTTGATGACTATGCTGAAACTAGAAGTTTCATCGGGACTCTTTTGGTCACACACTGTTGTAGCTCATCTGTGATTTAAAGTCAAGGAAGAATCCAGGTGCTTGATTTGGTTTCTTCTTTTAATAAGAGATCTGATGAAGGTCTGCATTAATCTATTAATTCAACATTCTGGAGTTGCTGTCTCTGCTTTTTGTTTGGTTGTTGTTTCCAGGTTTAGTGGAGACGATTTGTTCCTGCACTACTAATAAGTCCTACTGAAATTATATCTCTAACTTACCATCATCACCTTTGCCAGTTTAACCTTTGTAACTGTAGTGTTTTCTTTTTTATGAGAGCATTTATGTTTTTACTATTCACTTTCTGATTGCAGTTTGGACCTTGTCTGTCTGGATTCTGCCTGAGCTTTGTGTTGCTCACCTTGTTTTTTTGTTTGTTGTACTAGCTTAATAAAACTCTGAATAATATTAACATTGCTCTGTGAATATCGGTCATGTTAGTCACAAAGAGGTTCAGTCAAGTAAGTGCAAAAACAGTCAGCTGACAGTACAATAATTATAAATAATACGGTGAACATTTTCAGCTTTACTGTTTTTTACAGAGAGGAGGAGAGACATGAGATGATGTAAGTTAAAGTCAGCTCGTGCACTCCAGCATTGGTAGAATCAGGAAACACCAGAATTACAACATTTCCCCTCCAGCCGTGTTCTCTAACCACACTGAATAAGACACATTTATTTCATTCATTACATTTTAGTGTTAAAGTATTTAAAACAAGGACGTTTTAATGCAAACAAAATATTTTTGTAAAGTAAAAGCACAGAAGATTTATAGTTGGTAACACATGATTACAAGGCTTGCTTACCATCTAGGATCACTCCTACCAACTAACGTAATCTTGAAATTGTGAGGAGGGCACGTGACTCGACGGTTTAATCGTTAATTTCAGCAATGACTCAGACCTAAAGTGAAGGAGTTCAGTATTTGCTCAGTATATTTGGACCAAACTTAAGAAGGATAAAGTTAGAAGTTAGAAAAATAACATTTTTATTACTGTTCATTAACATGTCAAACAAAAAAGCAAAAATGCAGCACATTTAAAATATATACATCAGACAGCATGGCACGTGTATTCTGTTGAATATTGTTCAAAGTCACATGTAGGTTTTTTTTCTGTCTTCCAAACAAAAGACCTTTGTTGTTCACTCAAACACACCGCACCGCTTTCTGAAATGTGTGCATTTATACTGAACCAGTGCTATGAAATCAGATAAGCCAGGTTCATTCAACTCGACCAAAATAAATAAATAAATAATGAACAGGGTGCAGGCTGGATTGATTGTTTTGCTGTACAAAAGAGTAAACACTGCAATAACCTGCAGATAGATGACAGAAGAATAAAAACACAAATCTTTTAACAGAATTAAAACAGCTGTGTTTAATAAAAATGAAATCCAACATACAACAGCAGCCTACTATCTCTACACAGCTGAGAGCTGCTTGCCATAACTGTGTGAATGTAAAAAGTTTTCTGCTTCTTTTTCTTGATTCATACCAGATCTATGATTCTATATAGGCAACCTATGCATTCCCACATTACACTTTATGTGTGGCCAAATTATTAAGTACTGGAACATATTCATCTGAGATATAAACAAAGTTTAGTTTATTCAGGTAGTGTAGTTTTTAAGTTGAGGATAAATGTTTTTTAAGCTGGGAAATTACACAAAATGAACTCTGGTTCCTGTGTGGATTCTCTCTTGGTACTCCAGCTTCTTCCCACCGTCATGCCCAGCTGGGTCTCTTAATTTCAAACCCAGTAGCATAAAGTCAGACAAACCATTAACAATCAGTTAGTTAAATATGTTCAGTAAAAATGACACAGTTGAACAGAATCAAAGTAGTAGCATATGCAAACATTAAACAGCATTTTTGGACGGGTAGTTTGTCTCTTTCTAATGGAGAGTTTAAAAAGAACATCAAAACCTTTGATCTTATGTTTGACTTTTATGACGGCCACGGCATGTAGACAGTCAGGATATTCGATATGACCAACATGTTCCTTCATCCTCCTTTTTCTTAACCTCCTAAGACCCAAACTCTTTCATGGCATGCATTTTTAATGTCCCTTTGCTATTTGGGCCGATTGGGACCTGATGAATGTAAAAACAAAAAAACCCCATTTTTTTTTCCTGAGAAAAATAAGCTCCACATAAGAGGACATTCATTTTAGATTTTGATATAACAGTGGCAGTATACTGTCCATGTAAGTGGATATGAGGCCCTTTGTAGAGCAAAATTTAGTATTTTGGTCTCCACAACCCAAAATGTGATGTCCACATATGTGGATGCCAGGTCCTAGGAGGTTAAGCTGATAGATAGCCAACAGCACCACAATGTAAGAGAATTCAGTTGTTCAGGCTTAATATTTGATTTATTCTTAACTATTTAATTGCATATCACTTCTCAGCTCTAGCCCGCTCTTTGAATTTCACAGCGAAACTTCAAATCAGGATTCTTCATCTTCTTCTTGTAGTCTTCATCAAACTGCTCATTCTGGGCCACAGTGAAGTGGTTCTTCCAGTCACCAACCTTTCCTGGAGAAGGAGAACATTCAAAGTATTTGATTATCCTAATAATAAACTGAACATATATTGGTGCCTATACTGAGAAAAAACTAAAGTTTCCCAGCAGGCAGTTGTACCTTTTCTCATAAAAGGAGAAACCTCGTGGTTCAGCATGTGAACTGTGGTATAGTTGGTCATCTTGTTTTGCTTCATGCTGTCAAACGTCACACTGGCTCTGATTCTTTCCTTCTCTTCAGCTGATGGAGACAAACCAAGGAAGGAACACAGTCGGTCTAGTTCTCGTCCACAGTCCTGTTCACATAAATGAAAATATGAATGAGTTTAAAAGAGATGTTTCATCCCTAAATTTAATTATTTTTTCTTCTTTTGGTCTGTAGTACTGTATGACTATAATACTTTTTCATCATGACAAATTCGGTGTGAGATGCTCTCCTTGGGAGATATTAGGATTCGACAGACTTCCCTTTAAATATGTGACAATTTTGATTTCAAACCTTCAAGATTAACAAAAAAACAGATTTTATTTATGTGTTTCTTTATTTTTTATGAACTTTCAATTTGAAGATGTCAAATATGATCTTTTTTTCTTAATTATTAGTAATGATGGCAATAAATAAATGCTCACTTGTAGCTGGTTAATGTTTAAACTTCTGATACTACATCTACAGTGGCTTGCGAAAGTATTCGGCCCCCTTGAACTTTT